>NC_143056.1:110595277-110895833 GCF_052426305.1 Pelodiscus sinensis | reverse complement strand
GTACTATTCCCTCATGATGTCAGTTTTGCTGTTTACTTGAGTTAGAGAAGAAATAGACCCCTTTATATAAAAACAACAACAATGAGGTTAGCCAACATAGGCCTGCACCAAAAAAATAACTGTTGAAGACATTAAATAATGCAGTAGAAACTCCATCATATATTGATTTGGCAAAAGAATTCTCACTAGCAAACAAAACAAACCTATTTGAAAAATTCAATGAAACAAAAAAAGGAGAATGATATGCACTCTAAAAATATGTGTTTTGCCATTCACTTTCTAAATGTAAGCCCAAATGCTTTGTCTTCAGACTTAAATTTAGCTACATTCTCCTTCAGGTAAGCCTTCTGCAAATTCTAGCCTAGGGGTATACTTTTTTCCTTTGTGTTTAATGCTGTTTGAAGCTGCCTGAGTGGAACTTGTGAAATTTCCAGCATCACAGGAGAGTTTTGTGTTTTCCATTTAACCCCTGAGTTCTAACTTCTGCTCACAAATTGTCTGAAAGATATACTACATGAAGCATTTTCCACATCTCCTAGGGATTCTGAGCTTCATCCAAAAAAAATGAGTTTGTATATTCTAATACTACTTTCACCATCATCTTAATATTTTTTACCATAGCAGACTTAACACTGTCTCAATTTCATGGAAATTGGGGATCATCTCAATAGTGTTCTAATTGTTTTTCAATAAGAAACATAAGATCAGACACTAGTAAGAAAACAGACGGACAATGTGCCAACAATCACAAGAGTAAAAGATTAAAAATACATTGATAGATATTTGGTAGAGTCTAGAGTGGTTTATTTTTATAGACAAGCTAAAAAACCTTATAAAAACAAAGGAAGAACTGGATGTACTAACTTATACCTGAAGTTAATATATTTTTAGGACTGATAAAACAAATGTAATTTAGAGTGCTCAGTGTGCTAAATCTACTTGGCATGCTCTGTACAGCTTCCTCTTTGCTGCTGTAAGATTCGCTGCCTATAGCTTTTGGCAGTCCCAACAGAGTAAGCTCTTTCCACTAACAAAATACAAAATGCAAAATTAATAAAAGGACCCTTTGAAACTGACAAATGTGCCGCAGGCAAACTATCTGCCCAGCAGCTGGTTAAAATTTAATCAGTTATTCTTTTCCAGTCCTGTATATCTTTTGTATAGAGCTCCCTAGACTGAGTGTGGTCAAAGTTTGTTAAAAAGAAATAATGGGTAGATCTTTCTCCCTTTCAGTAAATGAGCAGCCGAGCTTTTTATTTAACTTTTGTTTTGCAATATTAGATAGCTAATTGTGCTGGTCTCCTCAAAACACATGCTTCTTGTGTTTGTTTTAAACAGTAAAACCAAATACAGGTTGAACATCTTTAGTCCGGCACCTTCGGGACCTGACCAGTGCCAAACCAGAGAATGGGAGGTCAATATTGTCACTCTGGCAGCATTACCAACACTTCCACTGCTTACTGGGCTCTTTGGGGTAAATTAGAGCTAAATAACAGCACAGAACCCTGAGAGCCAGGACTGGTGGCTATAAACAAACTTTATGGGACCACAGGAAACTTGGCCACATTCATAATGTTAGTTGGCCTCCAGCTAACTAAAATCATGCCGGTCCACAGATGTAGCTGGACCAGAGAGGTTCAACCTGTAATTACCTAAAAGGTTCGGCATAGTATTGCTATGCTTACGTGATGTCTTCTTTATATGCACTGTTCTTTTAAGTTTCTAAGCATTTTCCCTGTGAATGGAGTTTAGCAGCCTTGTTTTTCTTAATGGTTAATGCAGCTTGTAACAGGGAAACATACACAAACACACACAGATTGTGCTCTGAAGTAGACTTTATTTTTGTTGGTTTTTATGGTCTTTTTCGTCTGTACAAGGCCCCATTCATGAAAGCGATAAGTGAGCAGAAGTGTTTCCTTGAACCGCACTTTCATTGTGCTCTTGGAAACTAAAGATTATACGATCTCTGGTATAAGGACTGTCTTTTTGTACTGGAGTTGTAATGCACAATAGAGTCCTATTCCATGATTGCAGCTGTGAGGTGCTATGATAACAGAACTGATAACATAAAATAATAATGGTAACTTCTACTCTAGCAACAGCCTCTTTCTGAAATCTTGGTTCCTAAGCTCAGAACTAACACAGAGTTTTCTCGGGGCTTCTCATTAGATGTTACCCTAATCACAGGCAGTGGAAATATATTCTGTACACACACTACAAATAGACAGATGAATTTTCTCCTTTCATTTGAATCTTACATGAAAAAAAGCCTTTCAACTAGAAAGGTTTGGGATGTGTCTACAATGACTTTGAAAGTCCTTATACATTGTCACTTGGGTATGTCTAGGCTACATGGCTCCGTCGATGGAGCCATGTAAACTAGTTTACCCAGCATAGTCAAAGAAGCGGGGATTTAAATGATCCCTGCTTCATTAAAATAAACATGGCCGCCGAGCTGTGCCAATGATCAGATGATCCGGCACAGTGCGGCAGTCTAGACGTGGATCTGCCGGCTGGGGAAGCCTTTGCTGACCGATCCTGTAAGCCTTGTTTCACGAGGCATAAGGGATCGGTCGGCAAAGGCTTCCCCAGCTGACAGATCCGCGTCTAGACTACCGCACTGTGCCGGATCAGCTGATCGTTGGCACAGCACGATGGCCATGTTTATTCTAATGAAGCGGGTATTATTTAAATCCTCACTTCTTTGCCTATGCCGGGTAAACTAGTTTACATGGCGCCATCAACGGAGCCATGTAGTCTAGACATACCCTTTATTAGTAGTAGTAGTAGGAATAGTAATTATTTGTGCTACTGTAATGCCTAGAAGCTTTAATCGTGGATCAGAATGCCAACATGGTAGGGACTGTACAGCCATAGAACAAAACAACAGTCTATGACGCAAAGAGCTTACAATCTAAGACAAGAGACAGCAGATGGCTCAAGACAGAGGGGAGATTCCCAGAACACAAAACAACATTGATAATAATGATAGGCAGCCATCTTGACTCAGCATTGACATAGCTTGTCAGTTTTTATAGACAGTGCAACAAAGGAGAATTTTAAAGAAATGTGAGGTCAGATTTCGACCAGAGAAAGTCCAGCTAAGATACACATCTCCAGCTATGAAAATAGGGTACCTGGAGTTGACAGAAGTTAGGTCAAATTTCTGTGGCATCCTCATTGCGAGAGGTCAACAGGAGAATTCCTTCCATTGATTTCTCTTACTCCCCGAGACAGGTGGCAGCGGGATTAACTGGGGGCACCATCAATAGCTGATTAGCAGGTATTTAGTAGATCCACTAAGTCAAACCATGGGAGATTGATCTCCAGAATGTCAATCACAGGGTAACTGTAGACAAGCCCTCAAGAAGGATAATGAGATTAGAAAAATGTGTCTTCTAGTTGTTACTTTTCCCACTGTTTCTAATAGCTATTGCACTATAAACATGAAGGCTGTGTCTACGCTGCACCCCTTTTCCGGAAAAGGGATGCAGATGAGACAAGTCGGAATTGCAAATGAAGCAGGGGATTTAAATACCCCCCGCTTCATTTGTATAAACATGGCTGCCGCTTTTTTCGGGCTCGGGGCTTTGCCGGAAAAAAGCGCCAGTCTAGACGGGGATCTTTCAGAAAATAAAGCCTTTTCCAAAAGGTCCCTTATTCCTGATTTTAAGAGGAATAAGGGACCTTTCGGAAAAGGCTTTATTTTCTGAAAGATCCCCGTCTAGACTGGCGCTTTTTTCCGGCAAAGCCCCGAGCCCAAAAAAAGTGGCAGCCATGTTTATACAAATGAAGCGGGGGGTATTTAAATCCCCTGCTTCATTTGCAATTCCGACTTGTCTCATCTGCATCCCTTTTCCGGAAAAAGCGTGCAGTGTAGACACAACTGTACAGTCCTTTACAAGCGTACTTGGAATGGTTCAACTCTCCTAAAACTGAAAACCTGCTTTGTTCCTACAAAAAGACATTTCACAGCTTCTTGATCTTTGCAGAGACTATGGAAGGTCAGAGGATCATATAAGTCTCCCTCAAGCTCTCAAAAAGGAAATGAGATTTCAGTAGAATTAACGGGACCCATAGGCCTTTGATGAGCCCCTCTGAGAGGTGAATTTTACCTCTAAATGACCATGTGGGCAGATTGACTGCCATATTAAATGCTATAAAAATAATGTATCAATATGTTTCCATAGGACTTAGTTTGTGAGGGTATGTCAACACTACAAAGTTAATTCGAACTAATGGACGTTAGTTCGAATTAACTGTGATAGGCGCTACACTAGCGCTCCGCTAGTTCGAACTTAATACGAACTAGCGGAGCGCTTAGTTCAAACTAGGTAAACCTCATTGCACGAGGACTAAGCCTAGTTCGAACTTACTAGTTCGAATTAAGGGCTGTGTAGCCCCTTAATTCGAACTAGTGGGAGGCTAGCCCTCCCCAGCTTTCCCTGGTAGCCACTCTGGGCACCACCAGGGAAACTCTATGCCCCCCTCCCGGCCCCGGAGCCCTTAAAGTGGCACGGGCTGCCTACGGTGCCCATTCCAGGTGCAAGCCTGCCAGCACCCAGCACGCCATGAGCCAGCCACCCGATGCCCCCCAGCCCTCCGCTTCTTCCCGGGACCAGGCTGGTGGCTCTCGGTAGCCTGGCCAGGACCACAAGAGGCAGGCACCCGCCTGGTCTAGTGCAGACATCGTGGACCTTGTCCACGAACTCCGCACTAGGCACAGGAAAGTGGCCGTCTAGGGCAGGAGAGCTGCCAGCCTGGCCAACCGGGAGCAGGTTTGCATGAAAATCAAGGTGGTCCACTGAGACCCCCGACCCTGAGCCCTGAGCTTACAATGGCCGTACTGGGTCAGACCAAAGGTCCATCTAGTCCAGTAGCCTGTCTGCTTACAGCAGCCAACCCTAGGGACCCTGGAGGGGATGGACCAAAGACAGTGACCAAGCCATTTGTCTCGTACCATCCATCTCCAGCCTTCCACAAACTTTGAGCAGGGACACCATTTCTACCCCCTGGCTAATACCACTCCATGGACCCAACCTCCATGACTTGATCTCACTTCTCTTTAAACTCTGTTCTAGTTCTAGCCTTCACAGCCTCCTGCAGCAAGGAGTTCTACAGGTTGACTCTTTGCTTTGTGAAGAAGAACTTTCTGTTACTAGTTTGAAGCCTGCTACCCATTCCTTTCCTTTGGTGTCCTCTAGTCCTTCTATTATGGGAACTAATGGAGAACTTTGCTTTATGCACCCTCTCCACACCACTCTTGCTTTTATAGACCTCTATCATATCCCCCCTCCATCTCCTCTTCTCTAAGCTGAAAAGTCCCAGTCTCTTTAGCCTTTCTTCATATGGGACCTGTTCCAAACCCCTGATCATTTTAGTTGCCCTCCCCTCTCCCACCTCTTTTTCCCAGTCTCCCCCAGTTTTGTTCAATAAAGAGAGATTGTATTTTTGAACACACATTTTCTTTATTTTGTACATCAGGAAGGGGGGCTAGGGAAGGGTAAGTGGAAGGAGGTGAGGGAGGAATGGGGTATGCGCCCCGGATTGGGAGGACTGGGCTGGCTCTGCGAGCTTCTCGGGGTGGAAGTTCTCCTGTAGCCCCCTGATTGCCCCCTCCCCTCGGATGGCAGCCTGTGGCAAGTGCAGCCGGGCTGATGGCCGAGTGCTGTGATGTTCCACGTGTGGGCACTCAGGACACTCCAAGCCAGGACTGCTTTGCAAGCGGGGAACCCTGAGAACTGTCTGTCCGGGGTGGGGGTCAGGTCCCTTGAAGCACAGCCCTCGGCTAGCCTGAGACAGCAGCTCCACGCTCTAAGTCCTCATCTGATGCCCTGCCGGCACTACTTCCGGCCATCCTTAACCTCTGTTCAGGGTCCACTCTGTGTGGACATGCTAGTTCAAATTAGCAAAACGCTAATTCGAACTAGTTTTTAAGTCTAGCTGCGCTAATTCGAATTAGCTTAATTTGAATTAGCTTAGTTCGAATTAACTAATTCAAACTAAGTTAGTTCGAATTAGGTTCGCTGTAGTGTAGACATACCCTGATGCATTCATGAAAGAATAAGGCATGGCTAAGAACTATTGTTATAAGGGAATGCAATTTTGAACTGAGTTGACATTTCAGCAGGTCAGAATTCAATAGCATTACTAGCATACAAAAATGTGTGCAGACTTGGGGCCTACATTTTTTTAAATTTTTGATTGAATTGTCACTGGCAGTGTAGCCATAATCTGGAATGTATATTAACTTTGGTTTGGCACAACTCATGTCAAGACTGACAGGGACATGTAGTAAGGATCCATAGTATGGCATTGGTGTCAAATCATTTCCACAGAACAGAACTGGAATGAGTGTTGTAACTGATTACTTCAGTGTCTGAATTAGTTCAATGAAACTTTGTTAACACTATGTCCCTGTCCCTGGAGGCTTATTCCTCTTCATCTGTGCAGGGCCACTTTGATTTTTAATGGGGCTCTGTGTGGATATGAGGATCCACTGGAGCACATCAGCTTGCAGGACAGGTGCTGTATTACATTACAGACAATCTTTAGTCTAGTTTCTGTAATTTCTTATTTATCTTGAATTTCTATTTTGATGAGCAAAACATAAGAATTCACAAGTCTTCATTTTAGCTAAGCAACCCAATATTCGGTGAATTCATGGTCTGAATAATTGGCTTATTAAAATAACCTAACCAGTCGATGTTTACCTTAATGTTCCCACAGTAGTAATGAATAACTTACTTCAGAAATATTATATTTCTATATAATACAGTGCCCGAGGCTGTGCAATGAGCACACAGAGCCCCAGGCAGGTCCCGACCTCACCTATGCATAAACAGATTCAGTTTCAGGTGGAAATGCTTTCAAGCTATTTACCTTGAGCAGATCACATGTTTTTCCCTTAACAGCCATAACATGATGGTTGTTAGATAACATGTCCTATAAAACTTCCCAGTGTAGCTTACACATAGGCAAGCATTTTGACATATTATTTTACTCCTAATCTTAATGCCTGTTCTTTATCATTATGGCTCTCTACTTGATTTTTATAAAATTAAGTGATTAATTTTACATCATAAAGTTCAGCCATTCATTCTTTTGATCTAGTGATGTAAAAACAGGAATAAAAATAATGATAGGACATTACAAATCTGTATTAAACTACCAGAAATACACAAATCATCAGTTTGACATTTTTGTTGAAAACTCACTGTGAGGGGTACTTTGATTGTATCTGGACAGTTATGGGGGCTTTTTTTTTAACTCATTCTATTAACAGGGTCAGTCTTTCTTTATATAAGAAAGATGCTACAGTACTCATGAACATCCAGCCAGATATTATGTAGTCCTAAATACTTTTAAAATACAGTACCAACTAAATTAAAGGCCAAAATCCTGAGCTTTTTTTTTTTTTTTGCTCCTGCATAGGAGACAATCAAAAGGTGCTCTTGCTGAGCTCAAAGGCTGGCACTAATAGACCAGAGTGTTAGTGTCACCAACTGTTCTAGAGACCCTTCAGTCCCAGACCCTTCACAATAGTCTGCAGACTGGGGTTAACACCGAGGGAGTGTATACTGCAGGCTGTGACAGAGTATTGCAGAAGCCACTCCTGCATACCTTCCCCAGCACAACCATTTGCCTTTGGGTTTCTTGAGGCAAATGTCTCTATGGCTGCCATTTCCAAAATACCCACGAGGGTTTAAAAGGCACAGTCGGGCACCAATCCTTATGACATCAGTGAATTATAGTAGATATTGTTTTCCCTGACTTCATGAATGAGAAAACTGAGTCAGGAAATGGAAGTGATTTGCCATAAGGCACATATCAATTCAAGGGCACAGTTGGGATCCCTTCCCTCCCCTTGCTCAGTTTGCTCAGACCATGCTACCTCTCAACATTCATTTTCTGTTTTTAAAGAACTTGGAGATGATACTGGAGACTGAATACAGAATGTACGAGACCTGTGCTATGCAGGAAAGCAAAGAAGATAGTCACAACAACGCTATAAAATAAAAAAGGGAATGGTTATTTTGGAGACGTTGTCATTCTCTCATGTACCATCTTATAGCTGGACATTACCAAAGCATCTCACTATGGCATACAATTTCTTAGAAGAAGGATAATGATGTTATAAATCCAGTAAGGGCTCGGGCAAAACATAGGACTGAGAGCTTACTTTAAAATTCATATTCTTGTACTGTCAGCCATGAAGGGGAGGGACATATCAGGATCTTTGACAGGGCCATCCTTAGATTTTATGGGCCCTATGCCATGCTATTACATTGCTGCCCAAATGCCAGAGGGGGAGGTGACTATTTTTAAAATGTGATTTTATAATATTCAGCAACACCCTATAGAAATACCTTTAAAATCAATTTTAAACTAAGGTCTGGGGGTATGTCTACACTACCACCCTAGTTCGAACTAGGGTGGTAATGTAGGCAACTGGAGTTGCAAATAAAGCCCGGGATTTGAATTTCCTGGGCTTCATTTGCATAAAGCTGGGCACCGCCATTTTTAAATGTCCGCTAGTGCAGACTCCGTGCCGCGCGGCTGCACGCAGCATGGACTAGGTAGTTCAGACTAGGCTTCCTAGTCCGAACTACCGTTACTCCTCATTTCACTTCCTAGTTCGAACTAGGGTGGTAGTGTAGACATACCCTGGGAGACTAACACAATCAATTCAAACACAAAGGGTGTGTCTAGACTACAGGGTTTTTTCAAAAAATACTTCCCTTTCATCTAGACTGCTGCCACATTCTTTCAAAAGTAAATCGAAAGAATGCAGCAGTTTTTCGACCATGGAAAACCTCGTTTTACGAAGAAGAACGCCTTTTTTCGAAAGTGCTTTTTTGAAAAAAGGCGCTATGTAATACAAACTGTGCTTTTTCGAAAGAGAGCATCCAGACTGCCTGGGTGCTCTCTTTCAAAAAAGTGGCTTGCTTTTTCGAAAATACTGGTTGTAGTCTAGATGCTCTTTTTTGAAAGAGGCTTTTTCAAAAAGTCTCCTTTGAAAAAGTCTCTTTTGAAAGAGGCTTGCAGTTTAGACGTAGCCAAAGAGTAGTACCGTGGCACCTTAGGGCATGTCTACACTAGAAGATTATTTCAAAATAACTTATTTTGAAATAACAATACCCAAAATCAGTATTTCAAAATAGCGCATCCACATTACAATGCAGCATCGAAATAGCACAGCTTTATTTTGAAATGGCACGTCCACACTGATTGGAGCCTGCATGGCATTTAAAGGCCCGGAAGCACTCCGGGGAGGGCAGCAGGAGAGCGAACACTTCCTGTAGCTGCTTGCTGAGGCTAGCTGAGACACATGCTTAAAGGGGCTCCTCTCTACACCCATGTCTCACACACCACTTCTCCACTGCCTCACCCTTTGTGGGACACCAAACTCATGCAGTGTGCTCTGGTTGCCCTTGCAGATTCCACAGCAATGACACCATTGAGCCGGAGCTGCCACAAAGTGGTGCCAGGCTCACAGGCCTCATGGCTGCACCTCATGGCATAGTTCATCCACACTGCCAACGTACTGCTTCAGGACCACGATGAGCAGCCTGGACTGAGGGACCTCTTCACCCAGATCCTGGTGTTCCTGATGCAGCAAATGACCCTCAATCCCCTGCATATCTTGGAATGCCACTTCTAGTGGAGGGAGACCAGTATGGAATGGTGGGACTGCATCATCCTGCAGTTATGGGACAACTATCAGTGGCTTCAGAACTTCCACATGTGGAAGGCCACCTTCTTGGGGTTTAGCGAGTGGATCACCTCTGCCCTCAGGCTACGAGATGCCTGACTGTGACCCACCATCCTCCCGAAGAAGCACCTCACCATTGACCTCTGGAAGTTCTCCATGCCAGGCAGCTACTGCTCCATGGGGAACCAGTTCAGCTTGGAGAAATCCACAGTTGGGGCCATGCTCATGCCAGTAGTCAAGTCCATCAACACCATATTGCTGCGGAGGGTCATCACCCTGGGGAATGCTGATTCCATCATCAATGGCTTTGTTGCCCTGGGCTTCTCCAAATGTAGAGAGCCCACAGACGGCACCCACATCCCCATCCTGGCCCTCAACCACCATGCCTCAGACTGTATCAACAGGAAAGGGTACTTCTCCATGGTGCTGCAAGGGACAATTCACAGACATTAATATCAGCTTGTCGGGGAAGGCGCACGACACCTGCACATTCTGGAACTTGAGCCTGTTCCAGCAGGTGCACAGTGGCACTTTTTCCCAGACTGCACCATCAGGGTTGGGAACGTGGACATCCCCTTATGCATCCTGGGTGATGCAGCCTACCTCTTGCTCCCCTGGCTGATGAAGCCCTATGCTGGCAGCCTGGACTCCACCAAGGAGCATTTCAATGCCAGGTTTAGCAAGTGCCACACAGTGGTTAAGTGTGCCTTCAGCCACCTAAAGGGGAGGTTCAGGAGTCTCCTCATCTGCATGGACTTCATCCCCATGTCGTGGCAGCCTGCTGTGTGCTCCACAACATATGTGAGAGCCAGGGGAAGACTTTCCTGCCAGTGTGGGGGGCCAGAGGTTGATCACCTGGCCAGGGCTTATAAGCAGCCAGACACCAGTGCCATTTGGTGAGCACATCAAGGGTATGTTCTCATTTGGGAGGCCTTGAGGGAGAGTTTCAGCCAAGGTCTGCTGTAGAACCCTTCCCCTGGGGCTTTCCACAAGGGGCCTCTGCATTGTTCCTGTATGCCTTTCCTTCTGCATTCTTCCCTTCCCCTGCAGACCAAATAGAGAAGCCTTTTTGTTTGGAAGAAACAACTCTTGTGGTGGGGGTTTGTTTGAGGGGAAAATACAACAGTGGAGGGACTAGGGGAAGAACCTGGAATTTGGGAGGAGGGATGAGAAAGGATAGGGCTGGGACTGGGGCCTGCCTCGGGTTCCTTAGGAGTCTTTGGCTGCCCAGGAGGTCCCAACACCACATGTTTAGGGCCCAAGCAGGGAGTTGGGAGGGTCAGGGATGTGGCTGGTGCTCCATGACTCATGTTATTGAGGAGCATATGGCCTCGTGCTGGCATGACAGCTGTTCCCAGTCAGCCCAGCACTCCTCACAGTCAGCAGCCCGCTCCTGGCACTCCTCATTGAAGCCCCGGATGAGGGACTGGAGGCAGGCTATATGGACCCACAGCACGTCTTCCCTGGTGTGATTCCTCTAGTGGATCTCACCGGGTTGGGAAGATGATATTGGAGGTACTGGACACTACATGCTCACAGCTGGACCAGCTGTGCAGAAAGAGAAAAGGGCAGTCATCTCAGGAGACAACGTGTATGAAGCTTAGCCCTAATCTATTAGCCGACACCAAAGGTCTTGGTTCAGACAATGGCAATGTGCTTCAGGCAGGATCATCTATTGCCTAGTCAGCAGGCACCTTCCTCCAGGGCCACAGATGTCCAAGGGGAACATTTCTACCCCCAAGTCCCAGGGACAAGCAGGCATGGGAAGGTGCCAGCCAGGTCAGGAGTCTGCAGGTAGGAGGATGGGATGGGTCAGCTCGGTTTCCTCTCCCAAAGCAGATTCCCATGCAGGGGATCGTTCTCCTCTGCATCAGTGCACTTGACCAGGAGCAGATTCTGCCTAAATGCGGGCATGAGCCTGTGCCATGTGTGGCACTGCTGTGTGGTTCCATGACCCCAGACTCCTTAGAGGTGGCTTGTCATGGGAAGGTGTTCTATCATTGAGGCCAGAGTAAGGCAGGCTTCTCCAGAAACCATATGAGAAGGAGCGAGGGGTTCCTGTGTGAGAGTGTCATGGGGCTGAGTGCTCCGGACTGATGCTCTATGTGCACCCACGTGCACAGACTGTTGTGAGATCACCCATGCTGAGAAGGCTGAGCAAAGAGCATGTAGCCCTTCACTACCTGCCCCCCATGTATACACAGGGAAAGTTATGAAACTCATCTGAAGTGCCATCTCCAGGATTGTCCTAGCCCTGGGAGACATCCTGGCTGGGGAAGACTGGCTCCAGACAGGATCACCTCCTGGCTGGTGGGCATGGTGTCCTGGCTGTCATGTTCCTCCTTTGTCTCCTCCTGCTCCTCTACAACCCTGCCCTTGTGGAAGCTGACAACACTGGGTGGGGCGGGGGAGGAGGGAGGTGACTGACTAGGATGGCAGCCAGCTCTTCATAGAAGCGGCAGGTGTGTGGTGCCACCTCAGAGCAAGAACTTTGCTCCCTGACCTTTGGATAGTCCTGCTAGAGTTTCATCCGGACCTGGTCCAGGGTCCTGGTGTGCCCTTTCTCTGCCAGGCTGGCAGCCATCTGGCCATAGACATCTGCATTGTGGCTCTTGGTGTGGAGATCCTTGACGTTGGTCTTCTTCCCCACACCTTGATGAGATCCAGGATCTCTGCACCAGGACAGGCTGGTGCCTTCTTTTGTCCCTGGCCAGGGGCATTAGAAGCTTCTGCGGGCTTGCTGGCAGCTGAAGTGGGCACAGAGAGAGTGCCGGTGTTGCTCATGGCTCCACTCAAGGATGCTGCGTGGCACGGGGCTAGCAGGGCTCTCCTGGTGTCACAAGCCCTTTCCCTTCTGCCTGCAGCTTTGACGTCTGCCAGAGAAGGGGAGCAGTGGAGTTGTCGGGGCATGACCAGGGCAGCCACAAATGCAGCTGTGAGGGAATGTCTACATTAGGGAGATATTTGGAAATAAATTATTTTGAAATAATAACTCCCAAATAATAATGTCAAAATAGAGTTATTCCTCTTCACATGCAGGAGTTATTATTTTGAAATAGCAAGCCCTTTATTTTGAAATAACAGGCTTGGGAGTGTGGACACTCGCCTGGTTATTTCGACATAACTCCCTTGTGTAGACATGCCCAGAGAGGCCTCTGGATGCCAAATATTTCAAAGTAGCAGCATCAGAGCATCCACACTAATGCTATTATGAAATAACAATTTTGAAATAAATGTTATTCCTCATGACAAGCAGGAGTTATTATTTTAAAATAACTGGCCCGTTATTTTGAAATAATGGGCTTGGCAGTATGGATGCTCTGCGTGTTACTTCAAAACTACTCCCTTGTGTAGACAACGGCATAGAACAGAGGTGGGCAAGGGCCCTCTGCAGGCCAGATCCAGCCCACCAAACCGGTGGATCCAGTCCTCGACTGTTTTGCTGTTCCTTTATCCTGAGGCCAATCAGGGCTGGGGAGCGGGAGCATGCGAAGTCTCCTCTCCCCCCCAAGAGCACACGGCAGCTTGAGAGACACGCCAGCTGTTATAAAACAGCCGGTGTTCATCTCTAGCTGCAGTGCACCTTTGGCAGGGGGAGGGAGCTTTGTGTACTTCCTGCCTCCAGGCCAATAAGAGCCTGGGGGGTGGGGAGTGCACAAAGTCTCTCGCATCCTGTCCCCACCCTACCAGGGGAACACAGAGGCTCTTGCAGGGGTGAGGAGACTGCATGCACTCCCTGCCCCCAAGCCCTGATTGGTCTGGGGCAGGAGGAGCAAGCGAGGTCTTCTCCCACTAGGTGCCTAGAGAGAGCCGCCAGCTGTTTTAAAATTGGTGAAGTTTCTTTGTAGGGGGAGGGGCAAGGAAGGGGGAAGACTTCTTGTGCTTCCCTACCCTTGGGCAATCAGGGTCGGGGGAAAGCACAAGAAGTCTGATGGCCCCGCCCCTTCTAGGGTGGCCGGGAGCCACTTGAGAAATTTCTGAAATGGTCCCCTTTTAAAAATGATTGCCTACCCCTGGCTTAGAGACTAACAAAAAAGAGATGGTATCATGAGCTTCTGCGGGCAAAACCCACTTCTTCAGATGAGCCTGAGCAGGAAAAAAAGGATAAATAAATCCAGCAACTGACAGGATATACCTAGGGTTGTCAAATGTCTGTTAATTGGCTTCATTCCCCTTTGAATGACTCTTTCACAGGTCCAGTGTTCTGCTAATAGGTCTGGCAGGCTTTTCACTTTTAATGGAACTAGCTCCTCTCCAGCAGAGCCACAGAACAAGGATAGGAAGAGGTGGATAGGCGTATATTAAGACCAAGTGGTGCCTCAGATATGGGTAAAGAAGGCCTTGACACTTGAGAGAATTAGAGGGACCCCTAAACTAGGGGTGCAGTGTAAAAAGTCATGTGAGCTACATGTTTGTGACTGTGGTTAAAATTAATTATACAGACTGTGCCTTCATGCGAGTGATTAAAATCTACTGGTCTAACGTGAATTACTCTGGACAAGTGTGTTCTTCCTGACAACTCCTCCCTCCTTACTTCCCCTTTCCAAAATGGGGCACTTCTCTGCTGTTCATGAATGTGGGAGGAAGTTACCCCAGAAGGGATAGTGATCTTCATTCCTTTCCTGTTCCTCCCTTGCTGACTGACCTGTGTGCATAGAAATAGTCTGGACAGCATAACAAGAATTCCCCTGACTTTCCACCAGATGTTCTCTGCTGCTTTCCAGTACCCTGACAGAGATGGGAATCAGGAGCTGCTTGTAATGAAGGAAAAGGTTGAAGGTATAAGTCTAGGAGAAATTAGCTATATTTGTCTGGAGAATATAAATTTTTGTTTAGATGTAACTATGCATATTTTTAACTACTCAGAGCTAAGTTAAAACCCAAATAAGTAAACTTAAAAAAAATTACAACCCAGCAGATTTATATTCTTATAACTGATTAATTTAGCCAGATATAGCAACAAAAGACCCCCTTATCCTTCACACAGACACCTCATCTTAGATATTCTCTTTCTCTTCTTCAAAAACTCTGCCAAAATTTCAGAGGATTTCTAGGAACATATAAAAAACCATTTTGACAATCTCAGAAAAAGAGCAGCTAGTTTCCAAAGAGTTAACTAAGTTTAGAAAGACTGTGGTAAAATAATTATGAGGTGTAACAAAAGGCTTGATGACTACAAGTTACCCTGTACTATACACAAAAGGTTTAAAACCTGAAGGCAAACCTTTCTAGGATAAGGAGGTTCAGTGATAACATAATTATGGTAAAGAATGTCAGGATACTTAGTACAATTAATCTAAGCTGTGTTTAATGTGACAAAGGAGATAATTCTAGACACAAGTAAAATATGCTAAATGAGTTTCTGATTAAGAAGAAAATATGCAGTGGTGAGCATTTTCAAAAGAATGAGAATTTAACTTGGGGAAAGACTGGAGCTCTGTTGTGCTGGGAGAGGTGAACTCTGGATGGACCTAAACCAAAATCCCAGATGTGAGCATCCCTGAATTTAGGCAGAGTATTAGGAATCTAAACCCAGATCCAGCATTAAAAATATGAATTCATTCTCCCCCTACTTGCTTTAAGCTGGTATTAATGCTTCACAGTTTGATATGATCTCTTGTAAGAGACCAACTCTGGGCCTGAGTTCATTGTTGCTTTTCTCATGAAGAAGATTGCTAGTAAAAAGAAAATAATCTTATACTCACACTTTTATGAAAAAATATCTCTCATTCACCAAGGGCCAAATTCTGCCACCATTACTATTTTGAGTAATGCTTTATTTTTCAAGGAGTCCCATTAAAATTAATGAAACTGCTTGAAGGTCACCACTTACCTTGAATAAGGATGACACGACCTGCCCTTAAGTAAGGTCTGACTTTAGACTTTCATCAACTCTCATCTTTAATTGTAAAGACATGATAGAAAAACTGGCAAACCATGTTTAATATTTTTCAAACCCTATAAATACCTGAGAACTAAACCTGTTCTGTAGTGATAACACTGTATCCTTCTTAGTTTTAGAATTATCCTGTGTGGTGTTTTAGTTTGGTTTTTATATTTGGTCTGTAAATATCTCAGACATAAATACCAATACTAGTTCAAATTAGTGATAAGATAATTTAAATGCAAGGAACATTAACATAAAAATCAAAGACTATAAAATTGCCTTAATCTTTACACTGTTGCAGCTTTATCCACGTTTGTCTCAGTAGGCACTGTGACAGTGCCTAAGAGGTGTATATTGCACAGAGAGCCACAGACTACAGCTTCTATTTTGCCCCAAACCATAGACATTTGTTTTTATTAGCATATCTGAGGTATACATCCCTTTAGTCCCCAACATTGTGCCTGTAGTGCAAAAAAGACAGGTATTTAAGGAGCCATCTAAAAGTCTAATTGTGAAATATTTGCATATCTTTCATACTTTCTCTTTTCTTTTATAAAGGAGGCAGCAAAAGTAATAGTAATTGCAAGAGTAATGGCTACAAACTCCTCACCTCTGTGTTCTGATATGAAGTTTTTAAATAGCAGATCAAATGAGGAAGAGTGAGTCTGTTGATTAAAGCAGACTGTGAATGTAAAGGGATAGTCGCTCAAAAATGTTGCTCTTCAGTCAACGATACATGGGGAAAAGTACTTAAGGTCCTCACAATCCCACCAAAATCAGGCAGTTTCCTGTTTCTCTCTACCCAACCTCTCCTCTCTGCCCCAGCCAACATCCAGTCATTCTATCCTCTTCCTCTAGAAAGGAGCAGGAGAGGTGCTCTTCCAACTATGCACTGAGATTGGCAAGCAGAAAGATGGACTACAGGAGTCACACTTTTTGCAGCAGCAGCCCCTTGGCCCAGGATTTCACATTGAAAACCTGTGCAGACAGGAACAACTTGCATCCCTCTCTGCACTTGGCCAAGTTTGATGTTGCATGTTTCCAACAAGAACAAATTCTAGATGGATGGCCACAGCACAAGAGCAAGATTCTCTCTGCTGGCAGGTATCATGGAACGGGCAGATTTCACATGCTTCTATCAAGGAGCACAATAGTATGTTTATTCTTGGCCAGTGAGCATGCATCTGAGCCCATCTAAGGGTACGTCTAGACTCCAAGGAACGCGTCCACTTTTATGAAAAAAAAGTTGGGAAAGCAGACGTGTTTTGTTGGCATCTCTGTAAACCTCGTTTCATGAGAAAGAAGGGATGGTCCGACAGAGGAGTTTTTTTTCTGACATTTGGCCCTGTGTATACAGGCCAAATGTCAGAAAGGCCTCTTTCGAAAGAAAAGCGGAAAAAGATACGCAAATTGCGGTTCGCAATTCGCGTATATTTTTCTGACCTTTCTTTTTAGTTTAAATATAGCCTAAGGCAGTTATCAGTTCCTGGGTGTGAGATGTATGTTTTGCCTGACATCCCTACATAATGAGGCAAGGCAACTGTTCTCTGAACTTGAACGATGAGTCCATCCTGCACACTCAGCTCATTTTTAATTTGAAAATATGATTCTGCTCCTATCGGTAGTTGGCTTTTGTCTTCCGACTCCCTCCCCCTCCCTCCCCGGTTAATATCAATCTCTTGACTACTGGGCTAGGGTGTCCTTTGCTGCAGCCTCTTTGATTTCAATCAGCTTTGCTGTTAAAACTGGGAGACAAGAAATTAAATCCTTTTACTGGATGCTCTGATCCCCTTACCCCAGGTCACTCAGGCTGGGTATATATGTCAGCTAACACTAGCAATCATCCTCACTGTATCTGGACCCCAGCTAGTAGTGCTGAGGCACAAGGACATGCACTGAATCTCTTTGGAGTATTAAAAATCTTTGGAGCCTGGTCATTTAGGGGGTTGTGTTCTTACTGCACTATTTCTAGCAGCCGTGGGTACTGAGGGAATTGTGCCACTCCAAATAGAACCAGAATATCTCTCTCTCTCCCTCTGTTTGGGCGTACCTCTGTTCAGTTTTTGACGGGGCTTTGCTGGCATAAGTGACTGGCTGTTCTTGTAAGAGCTACATCCAATCCTTTCTCCAAGGCACAAGACAGTGGCTCTCCTGCCTGGTAGCACTTCAGGACGGGGACAGCCGTTACTTGTTTCAACATATCAAATGCTTGTTCTTGGGAAGCTGCCCAGTCCCACTCCATGTCCTGCTGTCTGAGCTGATAGATTGGTTCCACCACCACAGTCAGGTATGGGCAGAGCTTGAAAAGAAAATTTATCATGTCTATGATGTGCTGCACTTGTTTCACGTCCACTGGAGCTGGCATGTCTCTGACTGCCTTGATCTTGCTGGGAATCTGTGTTCTGACCCCTTACTGTGAGCAGATGTCCAATATATGTCACTTTGTGCTATCTGAGTTACATTTTTTTTCCTGGCATGAGTGTTTTCCTCTTGTCCCTGGTTTGCTGTAGAGACAGCTTGTTGTTGTCTGTCATGGTCTTGTTCAGGTTCTGTGTCATTTCTCCCTTTACCCGCAATGAGGATATCATCAGGAATTATTTTTCAGCCCATTCAGTGCTTCTGGAGCTTGGGTGAGTCTTCTCTGGGGCACGTCTGGTGCTGGGCCCATGTCCAGGGGTAGGTGTGGCAACCGGTAATGACCAAGTAGCATTGCATAGTTTGTCAGCATGCCAAAATCAATTCCTCACATCACAGATCTTAAGATTCTGGCTTCGGAGAGTTTGGGCAAGATGCCATCAATGGTGGACAGTACATAGTAGCATCTCTTCAATGCCTGAGTCAGTGGTTTGAGGTCTGTTCAGAAGATGAATTGGCCACATTTCTTGCAGTACTGTCCTCATGCTTGACAGTTTTCTCTTCCCCACTCATGCTGTCTCCCACAGTAAATGCATATGACGATGGGTATGGCAGAATAGTCTCCTTTCTGTTATCTCTACCTGCACTTCCGGGGTTGCTGTGCCTCCTAGAATCTTCATCCTTTCTCTTCAGGCTTCCATTGCACTCCCTGATTCCAAGCCTCTGTCTCATAGGAGAGCACCTTTCGCAATCCCACCTTCATGGTTCTAAATTACAGTCTCTGTCACGTCACAAAATTGCCTGTGGCAGGCAGGGAACATAAACAGCAATAAGAATCCCTTCCCTTTGGATTGATTTCTAGTGAAAAATGTGTGGGTTTTGGTTTGTTTGGTTTTTTTCCTGCTTTTGAAAAAAAAATCATTGTCCAGGTTTCCTAGCACTGCTGCACTACATTCTTATCATGAATTTCTAAAAAGTTCTATGGTAAAGTGGGCTACAACGTGCTCCTATTAAAAAACTTTAAAAAAAAAACAAAGAGTTTGTGAAGAATCATAAAGCCAGTCAACTCTCCTGGCACTTGGGGTTTCACTGTTTCAGATGACTGGGAGCTTTGCCCTTGAGTGCAATGTATAGTGGATCAGACCCCATATTACTTTTAATCTCAGGATTCTGGACACCTTACAGAGATAGCAAGCTAGAAAATGATGCCCTTACTTGCACTGCATAGTTCCAAGTTATTCCATATGATCAGTGAGGGTGTGTCTACAAAGCAGGGCTTAACTCAAAATAAGCTATGCAAATTGAGCTTTATCAATTGTGTAGCTTATTTAGAAATTGGGAGTGTCTACACAGCACTTATTTTGAAATAGAGCACCCTTCCTCCAACTTCCCTTACTCTTTGTACAATGAAGGTTACAGAAGTCAGAGTAAGAAGTCCTCCAGCTTGACAGTATTTTGACTTTATTTCGAAATAACTGCCTGCTGTGTAGACCTACCCTAGGACTATTTGAAGAGCAAGTTACTGTTTAGTATAAGTGAGGGAACCACAGTCTAGCCCTACCTATTTATATCTCAGGTAACCCCTTGCGATTGAGGCATTATTCTATCTATTTTATAGGCAGCAAAAGTGAGACACAGTGACATTAAACATCTTACCTCGGCAAGTTGGGAACAGAGCCTGCATTGGAATCATAAATTAAATAGCACCCTGGAGCTTGTGTCTAGGTACATGGCCTCCCCTGCTCCATCATGTGGGTTCTTACAGATAACCACTGCACACTCTCCTAATTTCTTGCCCCCATGAGTCTGCTGGAGTATAGCTCTCTGAGAAATGAAAAGAACTGAGATTGTGTGCATGAACTGAAAGAGGGACAGAATAGTGATTCGGCAGGTATTAAATAAAATAAAATGAAATAAAAAGAATCCATGTAGCCATTGAATGTAGTGGGTGTAAGATTTTAGCAAGGATTCTTACCCAAAAAATATATAACCACCTCTCCTCTGATCAAAACAAGTATATGTTTTATACTGTATCTATACATTTACAATATTAACATTATATTTATATTAAAAGGGGCACTTTACAAAATGTAAGCATCATTTTTAATAGATCCCAGTGATTTGTAAACCTCAATTTCACTATCAGTCCTTTCCTATGGGATCTCTTGTTTTTCCCCTAGTCTTTGAATCTTTTAGAGCCTCTCTCATTATTTTTGTTGTCTGAAGTTGGGCAATAATGTTACTGTGATTAATTAAGCAAAAAGACATGGAAATGGGGGTGTGGTAATCATCAGATAATAAAGCCCTCTGGGTGTTGCAATGCATGAGGTGCAGCTAGGACCCTTTATCCCCAGAGGTCTGATTATCTCCAAGAAAACTGCACCTCCCTGTACTTGCTGTATGGCTATTATGAAATATCTTTACATTTTATAGATAAAGTAAATTACTTTAATCACTGAAAATTGCCAGTGTTGTGAGGTTTCAGCTGTGAGGTTCACAGAGCTTAATCTGCCCATTTCAAGTCTGAAATAACCAATAATTGTTCTAATAAAAGCAGCAGTAAATCATTATTTAAATGCTGGGATCATCTCCTCACAGTGGAAAGACTCCTACTGTACATTTGATGTCATGAGGCTCTTACTTAAACATAGCTCCAAAAACTGCAGACCATCCGAGAAACATTTCTCCTGACCAGCACATTTAATCGTTGTTTTGATATAACATTGGATTATACAAATATTCCTGAAATTTGAGGTCTCCAGATTATAAAATCTAGCCAATATCTATAAGTATTTTCATATTTTTATATCTATGACTCTTTCAGATATTTTCCAGAATATCTAGTGTCCAATGGAAAACTAGAATCCTTCCTTTCCTAAACAACTTGGAACCTGTAGGAAATATGCTTAATAATTTTTAATAAAAAGGCTGTTTCAATGGCAGATGCCCCAGTCCTATTCAGCTATCTATGTGCCCTTGCACATAAAAATATATTCCATTCTTTTGACCTGTCCTATTTTAAGTTAATAATGTCCATTCTTCTGGAGTTACAAGACCCTGAGATTTAACAAGATAGTTAACTCTATGATAGCGCAATATTATTTGAAACTAGGTTATATCTTAAGCTTAAACATTAAAGTCTTAATCCTGCAAATGGACCCACACAAGACAACCCTTAGCCTAGGTGGGTCCATTGAAGAATGCAATCCTAAAACATACAAGAGGGCTGAGCAGTATTCCCAAGATTGAAAATGATTAGCCTTCATTTGTAAGGCCAATATATTGCACAGCCACAATTCTAACTGACATGTCAAAGAGAAACAGGTCCCCATAGTGACAGAAAGATTATACTCTAAGGAGAGGTGAAAAACAAAATGACTTGGAGGACAAATAGAGGCCCCCACACACCATCAATCCTATTTTTAAAAGAATGTTAAAAAATTGTCACACTTCTCATGGAGGGAAAAGTCTGATTTGACTTTAGAAGGTTAGAGCATGCTATCAACGGTTCTCAAGAGAAATCTGGGATTATTGTGCCAAAGGCAATTAACCCTGAGTAATAAGGACTTCTAGCAGCCTGAACTGACAACCTGATAGAGGAGTGGATGCTATTTTCAAGGGGAAATGATGAACTTGAAAAGAAGATATTCTTTGCTACTGCTAAGTCTTTTAACCAGAGCTTTTATGCTCCCTCCAGTAATTTGTTTATCAAATTGACTAATGAGAAGAGTTAGTCAAATGAGTTTTTTAGGAGAAATGACTAGTAACCAGAGCAAGAACAGTAGAACATAGATCAGTGACAGCATCTGTTTCTGGAAGGGTTCCAAGCTGGAAGATTGAATCCAATTACAAGGTATAAGGATAGGGATAATCAGGGACACTTTGTGGGGAGATAAATGTCATAAAAAGCAAATTATACAGTCTGTTCTCTTGTAACATCTGCAAACAAAAATGAAAGATTAGACAAATGCTAAGAAGACTGGACTCTCTGCCGGTCCTTTAAGTGTGAGGTGGTGCATAGTATAAACAGGCAAAGTCAGATGAACAAGAAAAAGCCTTAGGAAAACGAGAAAGATAAATAGATTTTATTATTCATATGGATTATCACAGGTAAAAAACATGAAGGTACCTGTTAAAAATTTAATCACAGAAAAGGAGTTGTATATTTTGATGAACAGCAAATTAGAACTGTGGAAAATTCAGGGAAGGAAAAATAAAGGCATTCATAAGAGACTAAGAACGCTGTCCTGCCAACAACTGTTGCATCAGAATCAATAAAACTAGTCAGTGTGAAGCATTTTCTACGTACGGGTTTTGCAGGATCTGAGCCTTAGGGTAATTTCACAGAAGTGATATGCTTTCTAGGAACCTACATGACTTAGGGTATGTCTGCAGCAGCTGGGAGCATGCCCAGATAGGCAGACTTGCACTAGCAGCTCTTGTGCTTACACACAAAGACAACAGCATGAACATTGTGGCTTGAGCTGGAGCTGAGACTTTCAAGCCAAGGTCAGGTGGGCTTAAGAACCCAGGCTGCAACATCCACTCTGATGTTTTTCAGTGTACTACCTCTAACTTGGCTAACAAGAGTCTGTCTACCTAGACTTGGAGACTCTCACCTAGCTGCAATGTAGACATACCCAAAGCCAGTTTGGAAAATTTTAACCTCAAATCAGAAAAGAATTAAGGTTCCAACTTCCCACACCAAACCAAGGCACTCAAGTCCTCCACTTTACGACATTCAGCTTAAGACAAACAGCACTTAAGTCATTTCTGAATTGACCCCCTTATTTCACTAATGAGAATTGGTTTCAACTTTTCTATGCTCAGTCCCATAAAGGAGTATATTGTCATTGTGAGTGAGGACATTTCAACTTATGATGCAATGTTCAGGAACCAATTCTGTAGTAATTCTGAGGATTGCCTGTATTTCAGTTCCCGGTTTTCTCAATTAATGTGCAGCATAATACTATATGTCGTATAATGCAGATATATTATAAAACATGCATATACACAACTGCAGAATGATTGTTTCAGCCAGAACTACATTTCCTAAATTTGTATAATTTTAACTGTACAGCCACAATGTTGCATTTTGAATGTAACACAATAAGACTGAAGCATACTATGTTATAGAAACAAAGACTAGACAACAGTAAGGATTAGAAAAAGATAAAGACATGCATACAAAGTAAAAGAAATGAGCATATAGTTTACACTAAAAATTTTCAAAAATGTATCAATATTTTAAGTGTAGTCAAAAGCAAAGGAATCATTTCAGATTTTAAACAAAGGAAAGAAGTTTGCAGAACAGCCTTCGCAGCTTAGCTTTGCTATATTAAAAGACTCTTATGCTAATTACATGGGAAGTGACTAGGCCATCTTCAGTGTCCCCCAAGATATAAATCAATTATCTGAATAAAAAATAAATTATTGTTTAAAAATCAGCTTACTGGGACATGGGATATAGATGAGATTTAATTACTAAATCTGTCAAATGTACAAAGATTTTAAACCTGGATTCTTAGGATTATTCACTGTAAATATATCAGTCACACTCAAATCCCTGAATGTGTTTCACATAGCTTAAATTGGAAAGGAATCATACCCAGCATGTAGTAACACTAACACTGCCTATCAAATTCTTAGTATTTCCAAATGTGGTGACTAGGCAAGGTAGCTCCAACCCTTCTACATAACATTCACTATTTCCCTAAGGACAGAGCCTTCTGCCAATTTCCTTCTCCTTGATTAACACAGTCTACACGTATTTTACATCCAACTGTAATTCAGGCTATACAGTGAATCTAAGATGGCAAATAACTTGACCAAGAATACAAAATATATGAAGGCTCTTTAGGAATTGCTTTTGGAATAATACAGCATTTACTACGATTTAAGACAGGAATCAAGTAAAAATACTGACAACATGTGCCTGTAAAAAAAAAAACCCACAAAAGAATTAATGTCTGTCTCAAAAATACCATCCCTGTCCTATCCAGACTAAACTTTTACATGCAGTAGGATGTAACTGGGTAAATTTCGTATCCAGTACAAAAGCAATGAGAAGGGGAAAGCACACAACTGTCTGCAAACCCTTGTCAATGTATCTTAGAGTAGTTCTCCTGGAAAAGAGACATTTAAAACTAAACTGAACAAAAAATTCTAGAAAGTGTACTGATGGGAAGAATCACATATGGGCAAAACAAGCTAGGTCTTTTTCATACTTGTTTGGTATAGCTTTTAATAAATCTTTCAGTTATTTGCTGCTTAGAAAACATGTCCTACTTGGCACTAGTGTTCAGATTATATGCAGATACTGGGAAAGCCATCTATAAGTTCCAAACAGTATTTCTTGCTGTAAAACTTTGTGTACTCCAGGGAATGGCACTGTTGCAACTAGTGCTAGTTTAGTCACACCACTGCAAGTGTTATTGGTGCAGCTCACACACATTAGTTGTCCTATGAATGACTCAAATGAGGAAAATATCCCACTTGTCAGAGGCTAGAACTGTGTTTTAACAGTTTATATTTGAGAAAGACCTATGTAGTTTCTGGGTATTGGGTACAAAAGAAGCTTAACAGAGAAACCAAATGCATGTAACATTCATACAGAAGAATTTTGCATAGCTACAGTAAATATGGCAAAGCCTTTAATTGTAAAATCGATTGAAGTTTCTTGTGAAGAATTTTGGGAAATAAACAAATATGAAAGCCAACCTGGGGGTTACCTAAAAGGGTGTTCAACCTTTGAGATACCAAACTTGAAGCCTCTTGTGCTTAAAAAATCTATATTATTTAGAAATGAAACCAAGAGCTTTGAAGGCTGAAAATCCTGAGGCTTCCAGAATAGTTTATTTAAGCTGGAGAAACTGGAGATATCTCAAACTGGAGATGGTACAGTACTATGAATTCAGTATAACAAGAAAACACAGAGTAACATCTCAGCATGTTTTGTTGTTGTTCAACTGTTATAACAATTAAATTAATAATGCATAAGTTTCTTGATGTTAAGGTTATTCATTTGCCCATCCACCCACCCATTTTCCTTCAGAAATATTTAGGGTCTTCTCCTTTAAGATAACAAATTAGATTTTCCTCTTTACTTAGCTTGGTTATAACAGATGCAGAGCTTCATTATGTTCTCCGATAAAGCTACATTTATCAAGTTACTTTGAACACTTCTGCTACCATGGGTATTCTTTCCTATTGCAAAAAAATAGGCTATCAAAAGAGAATTGCAATTAAATTTAATGATTTTCTGACAGCCTGGCTCTCAGTAAAGCCTATTTTTAAGATATCTTTGGATAAATTCCGAATGAGGTTTACAGACCTGCAAGAAAGAAGATCTGTTGCTTGCTGTAGATGATGAGAAAGATCTGGTATTGTGGAGATGTCCATCACTTCTATATACTTCTGTGGACAGGTGGATCAGCCTTCATTGAGTCTGCCTTCAGGTTAGATTTGGCTGTAAGTAGCTGACGGAGAATTTAATCCGAGGGTTCGGATGGGGGCCCAAAACCCCTACCAAATCAATTCCAGACACCCTTCTTAAGCAACCAGCTTTATTCAGGCTCCTAACCGTCATTTTATGTCTAGGTTTCTTCTTTCTGTGTGGCTGCTAGCCTGTGGGCCTCCTGCAACATTAAACTGCTTACAAATCACACATGAATTAGATATGAATTAGATATTCTTGACAGCTTCTAGGTGCACGCCTGGGGTGTACCATTGTTTTGGGATCTGTGAGGCCACCCCCCTTTTGCTCATGTGTGTCATTTGATGAGACACCTGAGCAAGCTGCCGTGAGAGAGATCTTGGGGCAACTGGGAGGCCATCAGGTGCAACCATTATCCCAGCTGGGGATAAGGAGCAGCCTGCTTTCTCCCAAAGGATTTTCTCTGCAGGATGAGCAGCTTGCTGTTGCTATTTCTAATGGATCGCTTGTTAATGACCTCTTGCTTGCTATTCAATTACCTTTTGCTATTTCTATTATGCATTGCAGTGCTCATACTGACAAAACTGATACTGTATCAGTAGGAAACAGACCTCCAGCTCCATTTCAAATCCTGGTTGCTGTTTCTGTTCCCCTGACTCTAAATGATTTATCCCTGTTGCAATCTAGGGCACCTGAGAAGGAACAAAATTGGTACAAAGCTGGGTGTTGTATTCAAGATAATAACATTTGGCTTTCACCAGATGGACGACCTGTGGCTCCTTCTACATCGGTGTCCCACTTGGCTACCATTACCCATGGATTAGGACATATGAACAAAAGGGGGGTAGCAGACCAGATTCTGAAGCATTGGTATGAGCCCGGGATTCACCAAGCTGCTGCTAAAATCAACAGCAATTGTGCTACTTGCCAAAAGTTCTCTACCCAGGGTGGAGAAAAGACTACTCTGAGTGCTCATACTTGGGCCTATGGACCCTTCCAATATTTGCAGATTGATTTTATAGAGTTAACCCTTTCCTGTGGGTTCAAGTATTGTCTGGTTATTGTATGTGTGTTCAGTGGTTGGGTGGAAGCTTTCCCTTGCCGCCGAGTGGACGCCACTACTGTGGTGAAGAAATTAGCTACTGAGGTGGTTCCCAGATTTGGAATCCCTTTAAAAATTGACTCGGATAAGGGAACCCATTTCACAGCCAAAATCCTGCAAGATCTGTGTAGAGCCCTCCACATAGAACAATGATTCCATACTCCATATCATCCCCAAAGTTCAGGGCATGTTGAAAGAAAAAACCTCGATATCAAACGGAAGTTAAGCAAGATTATCTCTAATACTGGACTCAAGTGGCCACAGGCATTGCCCCTTGCCCTCATGCATATCCAAAATACCCCGAACCACAAACATGGTCTCACTCCTCATGAAATCCTATTTGAGAGGCCAATTTTACTTGGATTTGAGTCTCCTGGAAAAACTAATCCTTCCCACTTGTCTGAATGTTATGACGAACTACTTCAATACTGTATACATCTGTCTAAAATTGCTTTTAGTCTCTCCTCTCAGGTTGCAGAAGCCTTACCTGTCCCAACTGATGTGCCTTGCCATGATGTGCAACCAGGGAACTGGGTCCTGATAAAAGAATTCCGGAGGAAAGATTGCCTGTCTCCAAGGTGGAATGGTCCTTTCCAAGTCCTGCTGACTACCAACACGGCTGTGAAGGTAGCCGAGCAAGATTCTTGGATACACGCAAGCCACGTGCGCCACACCGTTGACCCTCATAAGTTGTGTGAATTTGCCTCTCCCAACATATCACCTCCTACTGAACCTGTCAGCCCAGAGCCAGAAGAGAACGACTTTCTACCGCTTTCTGAGAAAGAAATTGAATCACTTCTCCTGAACGAGGGATATACTTCATCGGAAATCAAAGACCTGGACCTCGTTCACTACGCTCTCACTACAGGCCAGATCCCTTCTGGTCCTACTAGTCATGTTGACATTCCACAAAAATCTACACCCGACCTTGCCATTGACCCTACCAGCACTTTGTCAGAGGACGGTGGGTTTTCTGAAAGCTATTTTCCTTCCTCTAGATTTACTTATAACCTCCGTCCGTGCAAGTGCTAAAAGGATTACAATCCCTGCACAATGGCTAAACTCTTGTTCCTCCTTTTTATAGGCCTTATTTGGCTCCAAGGGGGGAATGGTATTGGTACTAACACCTTTCTGCAGCTGGAAGAAGGTATGGCACGAGCCGCAAACAAAATTAACTGTTGGGTGTGGGCCTGGGCACCACAAAGCGTGCATAGTGGATACCCACTAGGTGCCCTTCCGTTAAACAAAACTGGACTAGTAAGTGATGCATTACTGGAACAAAATGACCAAACTGCGTGGTTCAATCAGACTGGGTGCATCCAATTATCATTCAGTGGTACAAGCCCCCTATGTAGGAATCTTACAGGTACTACCTTTGTCGGGAAATCAAGCTGCACACACATTATAACAAAGGTGGATGGGACACATGTATGGCATAATGGTTCCACTATGTCTACACAAACCTTTGGTGCATCCTATTCAAACCAGAAATAACAACCTTATGGGGAGGGACCATATGTACATATGCACTAGTACAGACCTTTGCAAGGAAGGTAACACCACCTTTGCAAACCAAGCCATGATGATATATCAGTCTGACTCATGGAACATGTATAATTATTGGTGGATATGCGGTAAATTTGCCTATAAAAGGTTTCCACAGAATGCCTCAGGGTTTTGTTACCTCAGTCTCGTGACACCAGCTATGAGGATTGTTGACACTTTGCCACCAGGGCATATCAGGAACAAGCGGGATGGGTCTTGGGAGAAAGCATGGAACTGGATAGAACAAACTGCCCTTGCAGCAGCTGAAACTACCATTCCATGGGTAGGGCAGGCAAAAACAAATCATGATTTAAAAACAATGTCCCTGCTTATGGAGAAATTCATGAATACCACAAAGGGGGCATTAGGTGTGGTACAGGAAAATTTAAATGAATTGCGAATCTTTACCCAGCAAAACAGACTGGCTCTTGACTATCTACTAGCAGCTCAAGGAGGGGTATGTGGATTAATAGGCCCAGAGTGTCGTGTTAAAGTTTCTGATGTGAGTTCAAACCTAACCACAAGGATAAAGGAAATCCAAACATTATCTGTCCAGACAAAAACATTTAGAGAGCAGTGGCAAGACTGGAATCCTTTGAATTGGTTGGGAATAGAGTTAAGCGAACTCATGAAGAAAGTGATGGGAGGAATATAGATGTTCCTTGTCTTAATATGCTCTATATACATAATGATACAGCTAGCCTTATGCTGTATTAAAAGGTGCTTACAAAAGATAGAAAATGTAGCAGAAAGCAACGTACAACAGATGCTTCTGCTAAACGTACAGAACCCTCCCAAGAAAGACTACAAAGACACTTGCACGTTTGAGGATGAATGGGAAAGGATGCTTCAGATTAATTGTGATCCACAAGTGGATCAAAGGGGGGAATGAAGGATAAACTTAACTGTTGTCAGTATGACCCCTGCTGTGACCTGGATGTTAAAGTCTGGTCTTTGTAAAGAGGTACGTGCTTGAACACAGGTATACAAAAGGAGGGGACAGGTGAAACTGGTTTGAACCTGTTGTAAGGGCTGCAAAAGGACTGGGAGGGGACAAATGCTGATTGGAGGGAATTTGGTGCAAAGGGGCATGACCTGTATATGCATGAAATTCTAAGTGGTCAGTAAAAGAGGGGTAATTACCATGTAAGAAAGTACAAAAGACCTTGCCTTTTGTTTGGGCAGTTGCAGAAACTTTGCAGGAACTTTTTTCCTGAGTATCCTGGAGATTTTGCCCTGGAATGCATTCCTGAATAAAGCTGGTTGCTTAAGAAGGGTGTCTGGAATTGATTTGGTAGGGGTTTTGGGCCCCCATCCGAACCCTCGGATTAAATTCTACGTCAAAGCTGAAAGGTATCTTTTTCAATGGGGAGATGGAAAAATGGAAGCTATTTCTGTTCTACAGTTATGTTATGGTGCATCTACACTGCACCATCTACAGAGCTGTTATTCTGGAAAAACAATACTAGCATCCACACAGCAATTGCATTATTTGGAAAGAAAATTGAAATAACTGAGGGCTTTTTCTGATGCTGGTAAACTTCATTCCACGAGGAATAATGCCTCTTCCAAAAAATCTCTTTAGGAAGAGGGTGAGAGTGGATGGTCCACTGCTGCTATGTCAAAATAGCTCCTTACCAGAACCATTCTAAGTAAGCCCTAAGCCAGGGACTGCACCGTTATTTCGAGATAATTAGTGTTATTTCAAAATAACAATGCAAGAGGCTACACAGCCATTCGGTTATTTCAAAATAATTTTGAAATAACTTATGGCTTATTCCATAATCTGTAAACCTCATTCAATAAGGAATAATGCCTATTCTGAAATAGCTATTTCGAAATAAGGTGTGTGTAGATGCTCCACTGCTGCTATTTTGAAATTGCCCCCTCACCAGGGCCATTCTAAGTTATTCCTCCTCGGTGCCTCCTGGGACTCTAAATCAAGATAGCACATCTATATTAGAGAAGTCTGCCTTGGACTAATTTTGAGGCTTCCCTGCAGTTGTAGATGTGCTATTTCAAAATAAGCTATTTCAGAATAATTATTCCAGAATAGCTTATTTTGAAATAAGCGTGCAGGTAGACATACCCTATGGGAATAAATGCAATCAAATGATTAACTGTTGTTCCAGACATAAGTAAAGCAGACATTCTTTCATTCCCTACCAATGTAGGTAAAGAGAGAAGAGGAGAGAAATATAAAATAATGAATAAAAATAATTATAGTACTTAGAAGGTAAAAAGCAAGGCCACATAAAAATTATGTTTATGTACAGTGCACATGGAGACTATGTATACACAGAATTTGTTCATGAAGTAATTTAACTAGTTTACAGGACAGATATAAAGTACAATGCCATTATGTTTCTCAGCATGTGTTTTTCATATTCAAAAGTTAAAGAAAGAAAATATGTAACAGGTCTGAAAAAATGTTGAAATGTCTGCATTTGTCAAAGGCGCCTGCATAGCAGTATCTGATATACCACTGTTTTCCCCAACATTTAACGTATGTGGTTAACGTTTGGTATCATTGGCATATGTTAACTTTTAAAGGCAAGTGGATTTTTAGGTTATTTTGAGAAATCCCCAGAGATTTGAGTCTCAGAAGTAAATTAGTGAACACAAAGGTTATAAGCAAGATCCTGTGCTTGTGTAAACTGCCATGCCTCAATGGAGGCAGATTGTACTTTTGACATGAGCATTGCTAGGGCTGAGAATGCTTATTAGACCTCCCCCTCCAGCAATCATGACAGTCCAATAATCTTGAGCAAAGTTTGCACCTTGTGATAGCTGTGGCATATTCATCATTTTCTGTTATTGCCACACACCTTGGTTTAAGAAAGCACTTAAGCCCAGGCTTAAGTGATACCCTAAATAGGGATTATTTTCAGAATCTTTTTTAGAATCTTCCCAGTCATGACACAAACATCTTTTATTGGTACCTTTTTAAGAGATCACAAAGTTGAATGTGGTGTTCTTTTTTTCAGGTCCCATTCAATGAATAAAAAAAGAAACTGCTTTCATAAGAATGTCTTCTTATGCTTAGAAACATCCATAATAAAACTTGTGTAAAGCAAAAGGAATCAAAAATCCATTTAACCATAGGTCCTGCTCTATCTCTCTTTGATGTAAGAAAGAACACTTTTGTAGGCATTGCATCAAGCCCACAGAAAATGCAAAGAATGGCAGAAGAGTGTGAACTATACTTGCAGTTATCATAAGATTTGACATTAGTGGGAGTCCAGTCAAAAGTACTACAATATATATCATACCCTGACTTGCAATTATTATTTTCCCTTCTGGAGCATTGAGAATTTGAGAAAGCCCGCAACAAAAATTATTTTACCTCTCTGGCTTATAAATGTTAATTTCCAATATATTATGTATATCATTCTTCAAATGACAAATCCAAATGTATTTTTGTGACTGATCTTAATTTTGCATATGCTTTTAAAGTACTTGCAGTCCCCGGGTTACGTACAAGATAGGGACTGTAGGTTTGTTCTTAAGTTGAATTTGTATGTAAGTCGGAACTGGTACATATTGTAGGGGAAACTCTAGCCAAACATTTCTCCAGAGCTCAGTTTTATTCTCCCACACCTCACTTCCCTCAGTCCTTTATTCTCAAGCTGAGGTGTCTGCTGAGAAAAGCCGCTCCGCGTCTCCCTGGTCTGCTGGGGGAGAGGGCGTTAGCTTCACGTCTCCCTCGTCTGCTGGGTGTTAGAGAAAAGAAACTGCCCCCCCAGTAAAAAAGTTTGACCAGGCCGCTCTTGTTATAGTGCGCTGTTATAGTGTTTCCTTGAGAGAAACTGGCCGCACCTTCCTGCATACCATTGCCTTTAGAAAAAGGAAAGGTGTGAAAAGGGGAAAATAGCCTCAGACTCTCTCACCCGTCACATTGGCATGAGAACTGCTGGGCTTACCTGGTCGCATGAAACCTGCTCAGTTTCGGCCCAACCCCTGGGACACAGACCCCGCCCCCCCCACTTGGTGACCATTGGGCTATATATGGTAATATGCAAGCGCGGGAAAGCGATGTGCAGATTTGGGGATAAGTACCCATTGCACTGTTCGCTCTAGGAGGTCTTCGCAACACATGTACCACCGTGCATGTGCCTTCTCGTATACTTCAAAGTGCTGCCGGCCTGATCAACCAACCAGCCACCTCCCCCGACTCTTGGGCGCAACCAAGGCCTTCGCAACCAAACCAATATCTGTGAAATGTGCCATGTGCTGTGTAAGTTGGTATGTATGATTTGATTTTTTCTTGTTTTGTAAGCTTAGTGTTGTAGTTGTTTTGGGTAGTACATAGAGTTTGTAGTTATCACTGTTATTTAATTAGTGTAGCTGGATATTTTAAGATTAGAGACTATTCCCCTTGCCGTTCCCATCCTTATATCTCTAACACGTTTAACTAGAAATCATAGAATAAATATAATAAATACTGTAAATTCATTATTAATACGGTCTATTAAAAATCTTAGAATAAATACTATAAATTCACCACTGTCATAAATAAATTATTTGTATTTGATAAAACTGTCCACCTGGTTCTGTCCTTCCCCCCTTGGGTATTTATCATCGGACCTGTGATTCTTGCGACACTGGGGGGAAGCAGCTAGTGCGGGGTTGCCTCACCACGTTTGTAAGTAGGGATCCGATGTAAGTTGGATCCATGTAACCCGGGGACTGCCTGTAATATTCATTAAAAAATAATCTTGGTGAATTGAAGTGAAGACCATCTTTCATTTTGTCAAACATATTTCCAAAATCTTTGGAACAATTTCATGCACATCACTAACTATAGAAGAAAAATATTTGTTTCACACTAAGATCACATATAAAAAACATTAAAAACTTATGTGCAGAATTTTTCACTGGAAATCAAACTGGAAAGCACTGTACCTTACAAGCTACCTTTTCCAGTGGTGGAGTTCTGGGGGCGGATTCTTCAGACACTGGACAAAGCTATGACAATTCGTATAATCCAAATAAGTTCTCTCAGATTTTAGGAATGTTATTTTTGGGGAGGCTGGAGATGACAATAATTTAATATTAACATTTCTGATTAATTTTTCATTTGAAGCTACACTTAAAATGTATGAAGAAGGTTTTGTTTTAATTTACTATGAACGTCATAATCTAATAATGAGAAGTTAACATACAGCTTTATTCCAGATTTGTAGTCCTTTGATTCTTTCCCCCACCCTTCCCATTTTCTCTATACTGAATGAACTTTAAATTTTGTATTTTTAGACCTTGTAGATTTGTGAAAGAAAACATTTTTTTCTGAGTCTCATCACAAATTATAAGTGGGGAAAAAAAGACTGTTTATATTTGTCTTACTCTTTCTGTCCATTGTATGCAGAAGAGTTTGACACTCTTAATATATCTGAGTACTCAGCCACTACGTTGGTTTCTGAACTTTCAGCAAGGTTCATTTTTTCAGGTACTTGTTTCAGGTTAATATGAAAAATGTTCTGGCAATAGTGAACTCAGATAATATAACTATTTGGACCCAGAGGGAAGCAAAAGAGATTTATAACATCTTGAAACAACATAGACTCATAGAATCATAGAACACTAGAACTGGAAGGGACCTCAAGAGGTCATCGAGTCCAGTCCCTTGCCCTCGTGGCAGGACCCAGTACCATATAGACCATCCCAGATAGATGTCTATCTAACCTGCTCTTAAATATCTCCAGAGATGGAGATTCCACCACCTCCCTTGGCAATGTATTCTTCTCCTATCTTCAGAGGCCAAAGAGAACAATCTTTCTCCCTCCTCCTTGTGACACCCTTTTAGATACTTGAAAACTGCTATCATGTCCCCTCTCAGTCTTCTCTTTTCCAAACTAAACAAGCCCAATTCTTTCAATCTTCCTTCATAGGTCATGTTATCTAGACTCTTAATCATTCTTGTTGCTCTTCTCTGGACTTTCTCCAATGTCTCCACATCTTCTTGAAATGTGGTGCCCAGAACTGGACACAATACTCCAACTGAGGCCTAATCAACACAGAGTAGAGCAGAAGAATGACTTCTTGTGTCTTGCTTACAACACTCCTGTTAATGCATTCCAGAATCAGGTTTGCTTTTTTTTGCAACAGAGTCACACTGTTGGCTCATATTTAGCTTCTGGTTCACTATGACCCCTAGATTCCTTTTCAGTATTCTTCCATGTTTTGGATTTAGGAGGAAACATAATTTCAAAGATTTCCTACCCAGTGCCACATGACAAATCAGAGTCAAATCAGAGTGTCACTTTGGCCACATCTTTCCTAAAAGATTGCACTTGCCTTTTGCACATCTTCCCCAATATTTACACACTGCAGTCTCTCTCCTCCCCTGTTTCTTCCAAGGCTTGTAGCAGAAATTCTTAGTATTAGACCTTATTGATCTTGCACTTGATACTATTGAATTTTATTCCATTTTTGTCACTCCAGGCTTCCAGGTCATGCTGATGATCCTATAGAAGTCCTCCTCAGAATTGATAATGCCTCCCAACTTTCTATCACCAGTAAAATTTCATTAGCACATTGCAAGGGTTCTTCTTATTTATTCCCCATACTCTTTGCAGTTTATGTATTGACATCTAAGACATTGAGCAGAGTCCCCAGTTTCCCTCTTGTTACTTCTGTGACTCTATTATAAATTCCCTCTCCCTCTCCAACATCTAGCACTCTGTTAAGATTCATTTAATTTATGCTTACCTGTGGGTTTTTGATTATCTGCCCTATTTGAACCTTTCCTCACTAGGGTGTCACACTGATGTGTGAAGATGCCCTTCCCCCTTCTTGTTCAAATAAATTTCAGCTCTTCCCAGCATACCTTTTTCCTGGAATAGCACTACATGGTCAAGGCAGACAAAGCCTGCTCGAAGACTCCACCTGCAGAGTCATGCATTAATCTCCAGGACAAGCATGTCCCTGCCTGTCCCCTTACTCTCAAGTGGGAAGGTAGATGAGAATAAAATCTATCCCCTCAACTCTTCACCCTTGTTCCTAGAACCCTTTAGTCACTGTTGACATGCTCCAGGTCATACATGATAGTACCATTAGTTCCCATGTGGATGAACACCACAGAGGGACAGATGAACTTCAGCAACATTACTATAACATCTCAGACACAAGCTTCAAGCATTTAGTTCTCCTACCAGGTCATCACAGCAGGTCAGAAGATGGATATCTCCAGACATTACTGTTCAGAGTGGAAAGAGTTAGATATGGAAAGGTTTCTACGGTGGCATTTTTATTTTTACACAATAACTAAGGCAAAGCTCCTCTTAGAGGTATATCATCCTGTGTTCAAGGCTAATGTTTCTCCATCTTGTTCTCATGATACTTTATCTTATGAGCTAGGCCTGGGTCTTTTATGAATATATTTCAACCTATGGAACATTCATGAATTGTTAATTGGTGAAGATATTTATCCTTCTGCAAGTGACCAACATGAGAACTATGCATTACTGAAGTCCCACTTACCCTCAGACTTTGATTCTTTGGTGCATCCGCTCAGCCATTGCCTGGCTATGATAGAGTCATTAGAAAAAGGCTTATATGGGACTTTGGCAGCACACCAACCATGAGCATAGTGAAGTTAAGGAATAGCCTTCCAAGGGAAGTAATGGGAGGCAACTGGCTTCCAGACTACGCTTGAGAAGAGTATGGAGAATATGGTATGATGTGGTTTCCTATGATGGCATGTAGCTGATCTGCAACTGCGACTATCAAATATTTCCAACAACCAGTGATGATCCATTAATTGGGGGAGGTCTCTGAGTTATTACAGAAAATTCTTTCCCAGGTATCTGGCTGCTGGGTCTTGTCCATATGCTCAGAATCATACTTATCACCATATTTGGGGTTGGGGTGGAATTCTCCCCCAGGTTAGATTGGCAAAGAGCCAAGAGGCTTTTCCCTTCCTATGTTGCATGGGGCACTGGTCATTGCAGGTTTAAACTAGTGTAAATGGTGGATTTTTTTTAACCTGAAGTCTTTAAATCATGATGTGGAGACTTCAGTAACGTAGCCAGAGTTTATCAGCCTGTTATAGGAGTGGGTGGATGAGGTTCTGTGGTCTCAAATATGCAGGTGGTCAGGCTATCCTGAAAGTCTCTGAGACTATGATGTATTATATGAGCCCTCTGCTTAGGGGTGGAATTCACTCCAAGTGCAGGATGCAAGTAACTGATATTCACAATTTGAAATTAGAGCCATATGATTGGTCAAGTCACAAAATATCATTACTATTCTCTGATTGGATAACAGTGACTTATACATCAGAGAAAGTCATGAATAAGTCACTGGAACTTTATGCTCTGCAAGAGTCAAATAAGCCTGGGAAAATTCAAACCTTTCTCTAAAGTCTAAGCATTATATTCTGACTATGTATGTTAACCACATAGATATAGATACACGGGCCTTTTTGTGACTGAATTAAAAGGAGAAGCCCCTAGAAGCAAGATTTATTCTCCATTAACATTATATTTTATATTCAATTTTCTTTTGTCACATCCAGAGGAAGCAATTATGTTTGCTTGTACAGGCGTAATGCTATTTCTGAAGGGCACAATTTCATATCCTCAGGGCCAATCTAACATAACTGTGTGAGCATTTCCAGTCCAAACAAGGGTATTTGCACTGTAAGAAGCAAACCCTCTTTCAAAACAGAAGCTCACACTTGCACAAATGTTTGCAACAAGCACGTTAAAAAAAGGTTGGGAACATGTTTGAATCAAATTCATTTTCAGCTTTGGCAAAATGTAGAAACGTTCCTTATACTATATGCCCAGCTCTACTATTTACCTTTGTCTTTAGACCATATAAGTCTTTTGCCTTTTACCTTTACAATACAGTCACCAGTACATTCTGCAGATTATGACTACATAAAGTTGATATCACTTTTGATTCAGAAAAACTTCCAAAACTGTAACTCATTTATTTGAACAAATTCAGACCTCTTCAGTCTGGAAAGCAAGTTAGAAATCTGTGAGAACCAGCTTCTCTGTGGAGGTTTCTAGTGGTTCCTGGGATGATCCAGTAAGGAAATACCCTTTAGGCTTTTTCTGTACCACCCATTGCCACTGGTTTCTATGGGGGCAGGATCATATTATCCATTTATTGCAATACAGGTATTGCAAAACTGGATACCTGTCAAACCCGGAGTTCAAGTTCGGTACCTGTTTTGTTTGCAAACTCAGATATGTGAAATACATTCATACATATTAAGCATTTGTATTTGGGAAAACTGTTGATGTATCAGAAGCCTTTCGAATTACAAGCATGTATGGAGAGCAGTATTTTTTCATGTTAGTTATAATGAACATTTTGAATGAAATGCATCTATTTTAAACTGAAAATCACTGTTATTTCATATGGTGCATATTCTATGCTGGAAATAAACATTAATGAAATAAAAGTGAATTATTGCAGACTGGCAAATGTTCCTAAACCTTTCCACAAAGGAAAATCTCAACTGTGAATAATAAACAGTAAATCTCTTGTTTTAAGATGCCACGTTATTTACATTTGTTGCAAACTAAAACATTTTAGGTTTTTAATCTATAATTGCCTTATTTTTTTCAATAACAGACTCTTACAATAGCCACTATTTTATTCACATGTCATTTTTAATGCAATGCTAGATCAATAGCATAACACACATACTCTGCAATGTTGTTGATTTATTGTTTTACATGTTATGTGAATTTTTTATTTCAAAGTGTAGATAACATGGGACTATCATACATCCCAGCAATCTTATCTATGCCAAAAACATCCATGATTTGTGTTCTTAACCCAGCGATTTGAGAACAATAAATCTTAATATAACTGAGTTAACTATATCGCTTTTAATTGAAGACAATCTTAATTACAGCCAAAGGGCACCATTAATACTCTGAAGAAATGACTAAGATTTTAGCATTTGAATGTTGTACAGAAAATAGAACTAATTAGCACTAATTTAATTCTAAGATTAAAGAAAATTCCGTTTTTAATTTTTAATTTAAGATAAACCATTTTATTCAGAACAAAGAAAGAATAATAAGTACTTTTTTCCAACTGAAAGGCAATTTTTACTTTTGCATTATTACATTAATATGGGAATCATGATCCCATTAAAGATCAAATAATAAGCATTTAATTATTGACAGCACATACATTTTTAATAAAGATACAAGGGTTTTGCTGTTTAAAAGAAAAACAAAGTACCTCTGACCCAGAAATTCATAGAGGATCCCACACACGTGTATAATCTATAACCTAATTTTAAGAGGATAGGTTCACAAAGGGACATGTCATTTTTCTTTCTTCTGTACTACAGAGTGAGGTACTATAAGTATAGTGTCTGTGAAAATGCTCCCCAGAAGTACCCCCCAGTTCTTTCTTAATCATGCACTTAAGCTAAATAATACATTGAATATGTCATAACCAAGAGGACAGTCATGGTAAAAAGTGATTTAACCCCTTTTTACTCTACAAAATAATACTTTCTTTTCTTTATCTTGGGACTAGTTGTCATTTATAATTTCTGACCAAGGAAGACATAATGCATTTACAATGAAATCCTGATGCTTTTCCAAGTAACATGGAGATGCAGAAAATAAGCACTCGTTACATTAACAGACAAAAAGAGAGGTTTTTGGTTGGAACTCAGGAGTTTTATTCTGATGTTGGCAAATAAATGGAATGTTTGTGGATTTTGAAAGCAGAATTTCCGGCTAATCACTATCCCTGAAAGTAAAAATAAGACGTGAACTTTTTCTGAACTTCCTTAACCATGACACAAAGATATTCAACTTGGATTTTTCCAGCTTTGGATTTACATTTAAAAGTTGTTGAGAACTGGTATACCTGATTTAAACAGATGCTGCCAGAATCATCTGCACTGATCACCCTGTTTTACCCACTTTGTTTCAGAAGAGATGAACTAGACACTCAGTACTGAAGGAATTTGTCCCCGACCTCTTTCTCCCTTCCCATAAGTGACTTGTAAAGCCAAGAAATACTGCCTCCCATGTAGCACAAAGGAGAAAAACAAAAACCACATGGAAGAAAAGAGAAGGAAGAACAGCTATACAACGTACTGAAATTATGCTGTGTGTCTACTCCTTACCCAGTTTAAAAGAAATGACACATTCTATAGGGTACGTCCTCACTAGCCCCCTAGTTCAAACTAGGGAGGCTAATGAGGCGACCGAAATTGCTAATGAAGAGCGGGATTTAAATACCCCATGCTTGATTAGCATGTTCCCGGCTGGTTGCCATTCTGGAAACTGACTAGCCCGAATTAACCGCCTGCATCTACACACGGCAGAGAAGCGTGATTCTGAGATAAACCCCTTAGTTCGAATTAACTGTTACTCCTCGTGGAATGAAGCAGGAAGTCACATCCTGACAATCCAGCTACATTAAATTAAAATAATCTAATATTGGGCTACAAGGAAGGTGATTCCGTGCTTATAGCATCCCCACCATCACCAGATAAAGAAATAAATATTAAGATAATTAAATAAAATTTAGTTTGGTAGCATCCTGTTTGGTGAGAAATCACTGAAAGGTATGTCTACACTAGCCCCCTAGCTCAAACTATATCCCGGGCTTTATTTGCATCTTCCCTTCCGGGCACCATTATTAAATCCCCTTAGTCCGAACTAACTGCCCGCGGCTAGTTAACTGTGACACCTCGTGTAATTTAAATCCGGGGCTTCATTTGCAACTTCGAATGCCTACATTAGCCTCCCTAGTTCGAACTAGGGGGCTACTGTAGACTTACCATTATTAACAGGGGTGGTTGTGAAATCCACATTTCTTTCTTGCTTTGTCTGTATGGTCTCTTTTCCTCTCTTGTTGTCTGTATGATATCATAGACTCATAGACTCATAGGGTATGTCTACACTACAGTGCTAATTCGAACTAACTTAGTTCGAATTAGTTAATTCGAACTAAGCTAATTCGAACTAACGCATCCAGACTAAAAAACAAGTTTGAATTAGCGTTTTGCTAATTCAAACTAGCATGTCCACATTAAGTGGACCCTGAACTGGGCTTAAGGATGGCCAGAAGCAGTGCTGGCAGCGCATCAGATGAGGACTTAGAGCGTGGAGCTGCTGTCTCAGGCTAGCCGAGGGCTGTGCTTAAAGGGACCCGACCCCCACCCCGGACAGACAGTTCTCAGGGGTGCCCTGCTTGTAAAGCAGTCCTGGCTTGGATTGCCCGGAGTACCCACACTGGGCACATCACAGCACTCGGCCATCAGACCGGCTGCACTTGCCACAGACTGCTATCTGGGGAGAGGGGGCAATTGGGGGGCTGCAGGAGAGCTTCCACCCCCAGAAGCCCGCAGAGCCACCCCAGTCCTCCCCATTGGGGTCTTGTACCCCATTCCTCCCTCACCTCCTTCCACTTACCCCTCCCTAGCCCCTCTTCTTGATGTACAAAATAAAGGACAATTGTGTTCAAAAATAGAATCTCTCTTTATTGAACAAAACTCGGGGAGACTGGGAAAAGGAGGTGGGAGAGGGGAAGAGAGAGGCTGGGAGAGGGGAGTGCAACTACAATCATCAGGGGTTTGGAACAGGTCCCATATGAAGAGAGGCTAAAGAAACTGGGACTTTTCAGCTTAGAAAAGAGGAGATGGAGGGGGGATATGATAGAGGTCTATAAAAGCAAGAGTGGGGTGGAGAGGGTGCATACAGAAAAGTTCTTCATTAGTTCCCATAATAGAAGGACTAGAGGACACCAAAGGAAAGGAATGGGTAGCAGGCTTCAAACTAATAAGATAAAGTTCTTCTTCACAAAGCAAAGAGTCAACCTGTGGAACTCCTTGCTGCAGGAGGCTGTGAAGGCTAGAACTAGAACAGCGTTTAAAGAGAAGTGAGACCAATTCATGGAGGTTGGGTCCATGGAGTGGTATTAGCCAGGGGGTAGGAGTGGTCGATATAGCACTGAGAGCTGAACGGAAAAAAGTTGTTGAGCAAAAAAAAAAAAGCCCCCCATTTGGTCAAGCAAACAAAAAGGGGGGGCTGGCCGCAGCCCTTTTAAGAACAGAGCAGGTATTGCCCTTTTACAGGCAGCCATTTTTAAGTCTGCACCGGCATTCCGTGCAGATAGAAACACGCTGTCCCTTTTAGAGCCCTGAGTGCGAGAGTTGCAATTTTTTCTTTAAAGGGCCGCATGCGGCTAGCAAGCCACGGGTTAGCCACACCTGGTCTAAATTGTCTGTATTTCAGAAAGAGAAGAGGAACAAATACTTGGGGTCCGTCATGTAGATCACAGCAACACCATAACGAGGTCTTGTTCCAAAGATTCATCTACGCAGGAGCAATGACATTTACAGTACACAGAGAAGGTGTGAACTTGTAACTGAGTACTAAGAATGAAAGGACCTTTAGCATAATTAAGTGATATCATTTATGTCCTTCACCTACAAAGTTCAGGTACATCCTAAAATAAAACTAATTTAAAAACAACCAGTTAGTGTAGCCTGGCAAAGGGTCACTTGATTTGCTTGAGGTTCCCCAGAGAAAAAAAAAGAGAGAGGAGATCTGAGATTATAAATAGAGAACTCTCTCTCTCTCTCTTTCTAAGGATGTTATAACCCAATCTTCAGCTATTTTAAATCTTCACCAAAATTTAACAACAAAAGTTGAACATCAGAGGGCCTTAAGATCCTATACTAGGTTGAGAGTTGGTTAATATATTTATTAATGATCTGAAAAATGCGGGGATGGGGTGCAGTACTGAGCTAAAAGAACATTGTAGATATTAAAGATAATTAGATTAGTGAGGACCAGAGAGGACCATGAGGCACTTCAGAAAGGCCTAAACAACTTAGATGTATGGGCAACATAATGGCAAATAGATTACAATGGCAATGCAAAGCAGCACTAGAGAAAAAAATAAAACTATACATACATCTTACAATGATTTAGTTAATTGCATCAACCCAAGAAAAGGGCATTTGCATTATTTAGACAGCTCAGTTAAGACTTCTGCACAGTGTGCAGTTGTGGTACAAAAAAATGTAATGATGTGTTCGATGCCTAATGAGTGGGGTGGTAAAGACTATCATAATACCTTTATGTAAATCGATCATGCAGCTTCATCTGGAATAGTGTGCGATATTGCAGCAAGCTTGGTCAATGAAAGATAGGGATCTTCGATTGCCATAACGACACCACTGAAAAATATACATTTCTCACATCCTTGACGGGTGTAGTTAAATCAACCTAATTTTCTAGTGTAAGTAGGCTGTAAGGTAGGATTTTCAGAAGTCTTCAGCATTGGTCTAACTGCTGCCATTGAAGTCAATGAAAGTTTTGCTAGTTCAATGAAGGCAGAAGTCCGAAGTGAGCCCTTTGAAAGCTGCAGCCATAAGCACAATCTTTGCTTTTCCTGTGTTCTAGCATTGGCACGCTACTTGTTAGTGTTGCAGTAATGTAGCATCTGTACAATCAGTTTTATTTGCGTGTTTGCGCTATTGCATTATGGGGTTTTGAATGGTGTAAAGTAGGGGTTGTTTCTTTTGTTGCTTTGTGTTTCAAGAGAGTGCAGATCTCAAAAGCACATTACAGTTCCATGACCATTACATGCAGCCTGCCCTAGGGTACATCTGCACAGGAATATAAGACCTGTGGAATAACTTCAGATATCCTGGGTCAGCCAACACGGGGCTCAGGCTGTGGCACTGTAGACATGTGGGGTGGGTAGGAGCCTGAACTCTGGGACCCTTCACCCCTCACAGAGAGGGAGGTCACAGTCTCTGAATCTCTCCTAAAGACCTGTGTATGCTGCTACCAAACAGCAGGGACCCTGGTGGTTCTGAACCCTGAAATATAAGTCAGTATTTGGCCCTTAGGAAATATCTGAGGCAAATGTAAGCTGGGCCTATTAAAAACATTCCTCTTTAAAGTGAATTTAGAACTTATGGGACAAGTGGCAGGTTGGCAGCCCCAGAAATGAAGTGCCTGTCCTTTGAATATACCTCTACTTGTAAAAATGACTAATGCCGTTTGACAGCATTGAAGGCGCATTCAATTTCTCTGTCTGTCATATAATATATATATTCAAAGTCTCATGGCCAAATTTGTTCCTGGAGTTTATCTACAGATTATTTTAGCCCATTATGCATATCACATAAGTATTTACTCAGGGCTTGTCTACACTATGGATAAGATCCACGCTGCTTCAGTCAATTTTCCAGGGTTCAAATTAGAGGATTTAGTGAAGACCTGCTAATTCAAACTGAGAGAATGCTCCCGTTGACCCTGGTAGTTTTGCTCCTCATGAGGAGTAAAGGAAGTCAATGTGAATATATGCTCCTGTCAACCGCCCCCACCAAAATGTGATTTAAGATACTTTGACTCCAGCTATGTTATTATATAGTGTTATTAGTGTCTCTTAAGTCAACTTTCCCCTTTAGTGTAGACCAGGCCTTAGGGACTAGCAAGGTGTCATTCAGATAAGTAAGAAAACTACAAAAAAATATATTATCTTTAACTAGAAAACACTTTTAAATGGCCTAGATTTTTCTAGTCACACACGTCCATGCAGTGCCAGTCTTCTATTAAAATTCATTTCACCCAAGTATGTTTAGTATATTTTAATGACAGGCATAGTCTCTTGGAAAACAGCATTCAGTGCATTTCTCAACTTTCAAAAACATCATTTAAAAAGTAAGGTAAATCAAAGGCCAAAACATACATTTAAATAATGCTGAAGTTAGAATGAAAATAAATAAAAGCCATATTATATATCCAAAATACACCCGGATTGGCTGTGGTTTCTACAGTGGCCCAATAGGACTCCTCATTGTTTTTGCTGATACAGAAAAATGTTGTGTTTTGTCTGGTGACACAACAAAAACAGAGTTGAAACAGTCTTTTGCTTGCCATTTGGAACATTAAAAGTTATCTTATTTCTCTGTCTGAATCCTAAAATTAGATTTGAATGGCAGAGGCAGTTGTGAGTTTTCTTAGTTTAACTTAAAAATAGTGTTAATGTGTTACCTTTCCTGGGATCCGTTAACATATTGAAGAGAAAGGCAAACAAATATACAATGTTACTTTCCATCCACTCAGGGTGAAATTCTGGTACTACTAAAGTCAATGGGGATTTGTCTATTGACTTCCTGGATTTCACCTTCACCTCTGGTTTATTTAAGATGATCCAAATTACTGAAGTGCCATCATTGATCAGCCAGTACAACAGAGCATGAAAAAAAAAGTGAGTTCACAGTATTGCTGTGTTCATTTCTGGTTTAGAAGAAATGCTTCACATGTCAGAGCCTAGAAAAAGCACCTGCTGAGTTGTTTTAAAATAGGAAAGTCAAATTAGGTTTCTTTTCCCTGTTAAAACACATTTCTCTTAAGGGGTTGATGCCTTGAGATGAAACCAAAAAAGGAACATACTAGGAAGCTATATATGTAATAAATTCTTTACATGGCTCTATTGACATTCAATACAAAATTATTCCTATATATTTTCTACCAATACATCCAATACTGTAGGTGGCTCAGATAGCAACTCCTATAATTAAGGCCATTTGAAAATGTATCTTATAAGATCATGTTTTAAATGCTTAAACATTTGCAATTTTTAACTATTTAGCCTGAAATGTTCCATTCTGTGTCTAGTTAAAGCAGTTGAGCTTAAGGGAAAAGATATTGTGTTGTCCGTGTTAAAACAATCTGTACAACTATTTTATAGAGAAACTCTACTGCCTATTTGCTTTGAAGCAGGAACTGGAAACTGGCAAAGGGTAGCCCTGGTTTCAGAAATGTGTCTTTTGCCATCCACATGAACATTTACCCAAATTCGGCCAAATCATGAGCCTCTGGAAATCCCCAATTCACACATGCTCAATAGATGCTTGGCAGCTAAATTCTTCACTGATTCTGTCTCTCCTGAGCATACTCCATCCGAGAGTTGAAGAGTCCTGTAACTGTCATTGTTCCTCCCAGTGATTGTGGGCTACTCTAGTGCTAGAACTCTGACCGGTAGCCAAGGTGAAGAGAGTGTGACAGAGATGCAGGTCTCCAATGGTGGCAAGAGGGACGGAGAAATGGGATTAGGAGAGGTATGTGAATGTGAGGGACAGTGGACAGAAAGGTCTCTGATGGCTAGAGTACAGTTTAGTACCTGAAATAGAAACCCGGATTCCTCAGTCTCACCGTTGTTCCGCTATTAGCAAATTGTATGAAAGACACTAGCAAAATAGGGCTCTTCCTTCTTTAGGCCCACATAGAGGATGACGACATACAAATGCTGACAATTACTCTGTTAGCGCAAGTGGTGGAGGTTTTTACAGTGGATTTCCAGGTTCTAGTGCTGAAGCTGAGCTATGTAGGAGTCAATATGAAGTAATTCCTGAGTTTTCAGTTTGCTTTTTTCAAAACCAAGGAAAATACTTATAAAAAGAATATATTAAAATACTATTAAGGTTGCCAAATCAAGCACTCAAAAGTTAGGAAATACCAGGATGAAGTTTTACCTGTACTACATTGCTTCACTCCCTTGTGTGTGGGCAGGGCCACTGACATGAGAAGGTGCAAGGGGCAGTTGTCCCAAGATATGACAATTTAAAAGGGCCCAAGGCTCTGAGTTGCTGCCAGTGCTGTGGTGGCAATAAGGCAGCTGGAGCCCTGGGCCCTTTTAGTCTCTGCTGGAGCCCCAGATGGTGATGAGGGCTGTTGGGGAGAGGTGCAGCATGGACCAGGCAGCACAGGAGGCTGGCTGAGCCCCTTCTGCCTGAGGCTTCACCTCTTCTGAGAGGAACCTTGAGCCAAGCCCCCTCACGCATTGCCCAGGTGTCAGCCGATAGTCAGGGCAGTGTGTGTGTGTGTGTGTGTTACACCTGAGTCTTCAACTGCTGGGACACAAGGCCCCATCACAGAGGGCAGTCTAGGACAGACTGATGGGCGCCCCGAGGAGTTTAACGTCCGTGTCTTTGTCCACTAGGATCGGGATCCCTTCGCGGAGGGCAGCCAACACGCTGACAGACGCCCCAGAGTTTATAGGAAGAGCTTATTCCATCTCAGATTTTAACTGCTAGGATACAGGATCCCTTTGCAGTGGGCAGCCTATGGAAGACTGAGAGATGCCCCTACGGATCTGTACTCTGGAAGCGACATGAACCAAATGCCCCAGCTCTTCCTATAGCTTTCCCTTATGACCGGCTGAAGTTCTTTTAAATTGTGCTTGGTTCTGTTACAGCAACTGAAGGAGTCAGGTTAAAGCTTAAACAGTTAGGCTACATCTAGATTGCATCCCTTTTTCGTAAAAGGGATGCAAATTAGATGTATCGCAATTGCTAATGAAGCAGGGGTTTAAATCTCCCCCTACTTCATTAGCATAAAAATGGCTGCCTCTTTTTTTCAGCTCGGATATTTGCCGGAAAAAAACGCCAGTCTAGACGCGGATCTTTCGGAAAATAAAGCCTTTTCCGAAAGATCCCTTATCTCTTATTTTAAGATGGCGCACATCGTGAACGGTGAGCACCGGCCCCAGGAGCACTGCAGATTGGCCGCCCATGCTCTAGGTGCGCGGTGCTTGGGGAGGGAGCGCCAGCCCCGGGCGCGCGGCGTTTGCAGGGGGCACCGACCCCGGGCGCGCAGTGCTTGGAGGGGGCACTGGCCCCAGGCACGCAAGTGTCCCCGCCCTCTGGCGCCCGGCGGGTGAACGGCCACGCCCCCTGGCGCCCAGCAACCTCTAATGGTTGGGGACCACTGCCTTACAGGTTTATTAAAGAAGCTTATAAAGCATATGGTTACAATGGCTATTGCTCTCTTTCTTAACTGCTAGCAAATATAGATCTTAAAAATGGTTACAAAGAAAATAAAGATAGAAAATAGAAATAATGGTACCAAGTGACAGCTTAATCTTTAAAGAGCTCTAAGTCTATGTGTACACTTAAGACAAAGGACCACATCCAGGTACAATTTTTACCCCCTTCTGTGCCTCTTGACTCCAGCGTATCAGGCCAGGGCCAGTCCTCAATTCCTAGGAAAGACGAATACGAGGTGGGCATCCCCGTGGAACCTCAGGAGGTCAAACACCTAACCCGACCAGCAGATAGATGGTAGATTGACACTCAGAGTAAATGTGCTGCTGGTCCCATCTTTATACCCATAGGGGCCCGTATCCTCTTTCTTATCTAAGATGCCAAATTGAGTTGGTCTGTCTTTGTTACACCAGTTCTTACAAGGGAGTTTCAACTTAATTTACACTTTCAAGAGAGATAACTAAATTGTGAGTACTGGACATTTTTTTACTGGGCGGGAGATTCCTCCCCCTGGACAGTGTATCAATATAGGTACCAGTCAAGGGTACTTCTCAGCAGCCTCTAGGTCAACAATTAGTGTATCTCTGTTTACAGCCATCCAGGGTCACAGAAGCCTGTATATCCGGGCCTTCTGTCAAAGATCTTACTGCTCTGTGTGCCCTGTATGCTTCAGGCAAGCAAAAATGGATGTTACAGGGGGGTTTCTGTCTGGCTACACCATGGTCTAGCAAAGTCTGTTGCCCACTCTGTGCATGGGGCATGATGATTAGAGTTGGGAGGAAATTTTCAGCCAAAACTTTTAAAGCAAAAAATTCAGATTAAGGAACACCAAAATCTTCTGGAATTTCTGTCCACTTAGAACAAATTGCTTGTGCTGAAGAATCACACACAAGAAAATTCCAAAGAAGTAAAAACATTTTGTTTTGACATTTGGTGAAAGAAATGCTCGTGTTTCAGTTTGTTTAAAAATGTCCTTCAATTTCATTTTAAATGCCTCCGCCCCCCAAACATTTTAAATGCTCAAAAATATAATGCAATAGGTGTTTTGCTTCTCATCAAGAAAAATGTTTTGTTTAACCTGAAGCAATTTTTCTTCAATTTTATTTTCTGGAACTGACATGAAACTGAAAAATCTGATATTAAGCACAGCTCTAATTGTGACACAGTCTTTAAATAAAATATACTATTTTCCCTAGAGAAGTTCTGACTCAGTCAGAGCCCAGAATGAACTGTATTCAAGGACTGAATCAGATTTGTGTAGTTAGTAAGATTGCCTTCTGTAGCACTCCTGCCTCATATTTTGCAAAAATAGTAAATCAGGCAGGAGATCACAGAAGAGAGAGGGTGGTCTCATGGTAAGGGCAGATGAATGTTGCCTAGGATAATTGGACTCTATCCCTTCTGAGACTAGATGTCTGGCTATACATGTGTGTTCCCTCTATATGTCTTCTAAGAGCTGTGAAAACCAACCACCATCCACAGACTCAGTTTGCACCAAAGGCACCTGGCCAGGTTTATTGTCAATGAAGCATGATCCTAGCTCTCAAAATCAATGTCTACAGTTACACTAGCATGTGTATGGCCATGACAATGGATGCAGCTCAATCAATGGTGGGATTTTACACTTCACCTTGGACGGCCAAAGACGCTTCTTCTGAGAGACATTTTGATACACCAATTCAAACAAGTTACATATTAAACCTGAAATATCAGGTGGCCAACCATTGGCTTGTACCTATAGGTTCAATCAAAATATCTTTATCCATCATGCTGTCATCCTGACTCTATTGTTAAGATTGGTCAGCGTGTTCCTGCTATCTTTGGGGAATGTGTTTGGTATCAAAGTGCTTTGGTCCCACTTTCCTGGAATGTGTATATGTTTTGGAGCCTGCAACCTAAGAATATGTGTTTCTAGGATATCAACCCCGTTCTTATCATATTCTAAGGACAGGACCTTCCTCTTGCACACAACTTAACTTTGTTTCATACCAGCAAAACTTTGACTACTTTAGCCCAGTTGTCAGGCCTCATACCATGCCTCTGCTACAAGACTACGAAGAAAAGTCGGAAAAAGATACGCAAATTGCAATCTGCGTATCTTTTTCTGCTTTTTTTTTTTGCAAAAGGCTTTTCCAAAATTTGGCCCATCTACACAGGGCCAAATTTTGGAAAAAACTCCTCTTTTTGAACATCCTTTCTTTCTCATACAATGAGGAATACAAGGTTGCTGAAAGAACACATCTGTTTTTTCAGAAACTGTTCCGAAAAAGCGGACGCATTCCTTGGAAATCCTGGAAATTCCGTGGTATCCCGGAAAAGCTCTGCAGTGTAGACATAGCCTTAGATTTTAGGCACTCTTCCTACTCTTACTCCATTCCTTTTATTACACCTAACTATGCCTCTGAGTTTCCATATAAGTCATCACATTATCCCTCCATATTTTTTGTTTTTCCATGCTTCTAACTATTCTTGTTTTCTCTCTTGAATCGCCATTGTTTTCTGTGCCCTTTTAAAGATAGGGCAACTAGTACTGAATTCATTATTCCCACTGAATAAATGTAATTCATTTTACATAAAAATATAATATTTTCTGTATTGCTCTCCATCCCATTCTTAATACACCTTTTTTTGGGGGGTGGGGGGCTTTTATTATCTCTGTGTTGAGCAGAGATCTTCATTGATTTATGCACAAGCCTGCCATTTTCAGTTTCTCCTACTCTTGAAAATTCTATGAAACTTTTGAACATGATTCACTGTTCTCCAAACACTTTTCCCTTTGAATGACCAGATAAACACACAGAACTAAATGAGTTACAGCCAGGGATGAATTTGGCTCCATGGTTTGTAAGCAATCCATCGTCATTTGTTAAAAGGTCTAGAGTTTGGATCATCAATACTGAACTTTCACCATAACCCTAGGAATAACTTTGAATATTTTCCCTATTTTGGATATCTTATGTAAATGTCAAACATTAATAAATCAAATTAGTTTCAATGGATTGAAAACTATTTAGTTTGAAAAAAAATCTGTTTTCTTTAGAAAACAAAAGAATGACTATTTAAAAATGTTAATTTAATAACATGCTGCACCCTTTACTTCTGCCTGATGGTTTAATTATTAGTAACTCAGTTCAGTTCATTAGGGATCTATTGTGCTGCTGTTGGCAAAACAGTAATGTCACTGCATGTTAAATAATTAAAAGCAGTAAAACAAACATCTTTTCTGCCCTAGAATTTATAAATTGCTGTTGCATATGCCTCCCTTTAATCAATAACTGCTCATCTATTTTGTGTTTATGAATAATAAGTATAAATGCCCTCTTGCCTTTTTAATTACAATGTGATAGTTTTCTGTTATTCCAGCAATAACTATACTTTTTTGGAGGAACGAATTGCAAAATAAGCAACAACTGAGATGTATTAGCCAGGATCTTCTGCAGTAGCAACCCATCTTACCCATAGTTATTACATTTTGACCTCTTCCTAGATAGTCAAGTATTTCTTAATTACCAAATCCTACAGTTCTTACTCAGGCAAAACACCCATTGATGTCGGTACCATGATTTTGAGCTATTGCATATGGATATGATTATTGACTCAAATGATTTGTAATGAGCTATGCAATTTTTCAGCACTAGATTACCACCCTGAAAACAAAACAGATTAGAAGTGGGAACTAATAAAATAATATGCTTATATGAAATAAACTCTTGGGGCTCGTCTACACTGGCCCCTTTTCCGAAAGGGGCATGCTAATTTCACAGGTCGTAATAGGGAAATCCGTGGGGGATTTAAATATCCCCTGCGGCATTTAAATAAAAATGTCCGCTGCTTTTTTCCGGCTTTTAGAAAAGCCAGAAAAGAGCGTCTACACTGGCCCCGATCCTCCGGAAAAAAGCCCTTTGAAGTAGGAATAAGAGATCCTCCGGAAAAGGGCTTTTTTCTGGAGGATCAGGGCCAGTGTAGACGCTCTTTTCCGGCTTTTCTAAAAGCCGGAAAAAAGCGGCGGACATTTTTATTTAAATGCCGCGGGGATATTTAAATCCCCCACGGATTTCCCTATTACGACCTGTGAAATTAACATGCCCCTTTCGGAAAAGGGGTCAATGTAGATGTAGCCTTGGATTTATAATTCCTAGTGCCTGTTCTCCTGGTAGCAAAAATCATAACCAATTGGTACATTTAGCCTTAATAACAAACAGGTCAAGGACCAAACAAGATAAAGACCTGTTCATCACCATTGATTTGCTTGTGGGCTTGATTCTTTGGGAAGGATAATGAGAACTGGACATGTAAGGAATAATCCAAAAGGAAATTTTTGAATAAACACATTCATTCACTTGTTTCAAATCAATCTATGGTTTTGGTTTCTGTAGCATCACAGCTCTTTACTTTGCTTCCAACTGAGACCCTCAAAAACAACTCAATGTAAGGTGAAAAAAACCATACCGAATGTTCTCAACTTCTTGAAAGTTGTCAGTGCTGCTATGGAAGAAGCTTCAAGCAGAGAATAACAACACTTAGTATTTTGCTGTATCCCAGCTTTTGATATTTAACAGCTTTAATGTGATTTAAGACTTTGTCACATTTTCAAAAGAGAGTTAGGCGCTGAAGGAGCTTATGGGTATGTCTACACTTGAACTGCTACAGGTGTTGCAGCAAAAGTAATTTCCCTCCCAAGAGGTAGTAGCTAAGAATGGAAGAATTCTGCCACTAACCTAGTACTGCCTATATTAGGATTTAGGCCACGCCTTCACTTGCTACACTAGAGATCAATCTTCTGGCATTTGATTTAATGAGTCTAGTTAAGACCTGCTAAATTGAACACTGAGGATGGCTCCAGTTGGCACCAGTAGTCCTTGCAATCATAAGGATTAAGGAAAATAGAAACATTAGCTCCCATTGGTTTCCCTCTGTGAAGACGCGCTAAACTCAGCTTAAGATAAACTAACTCCATCTACGTATTTTACATAACTGGAGTTGTGAACTTTAACCCAACCTTCCAGATAGCCCTAGCCTTTATGGGTGTACATTTTTTACATCAAGAGATATGGCTAAACAGACCTAAGTTCCCGGTATAGGACAGTCCCGTCCTAAGTCTCGAAAAAGTCAATAGGACTTAAGCTCCTAAAGCTTGAGTTACTTTTGAAAATGGGGCTTAGGCACCTTTTTAAAATGTACCTATTTTGAATAAACTTACTGCATCTGATGAAAACTTTCTAAAATAACCAGCACAATGTAAGAAGATGGGGAGAGGAAGGGCTGGGAGGAGTTTCTTGTACCAATTTGACTCAAGAGACTGCTTAAAGAAAACACTATGAAAAAATAAAATGTTAAAAGTAATTTTTATATGGTAAGAAATATGATTCGTGCACACATGTTTAAAATAGAAACAAAACTGCAGTTGAATGATAAAATACTTTGTCTTATTTTAGGGAAAGCTATTTACATGTGATCCAGAATGCAAGCAGCCATATTCTTTGCCTTAGCTATTGATGGTTATGTCTTTTATTATGTATTTAAATTGTTACCACCCGATATTTTCAACCAACCTTGCAAATATAGAGATTTTAAGGGTATAAACAAGAGAAGCAAATGTATACACTTACACAAATGTTTCCTGTTAAAAGAGAAAATAATATTTCAAGTTACCAAGTCTAAAACTGAATGCGCCTGGGAACACACTCATCCTCAAGAGAAAAGTTGCTAAATAAAATACATATATAAATAATAAATTAAAAAAACAGAAAGAAAAGCAGAGAGAGGGGGAATAGAGATTCCATCTAATTTCATATAATCCTAGCAAGTTGTATTTTAGTATCCTGCCTTAAATAATACTTCACACAATATATAATAATACCACTTACCTCTCAAGATGTTTTTCATAGTTTTTCATGGTGCTTAACAGGCAAGCAAAACTGAGAAGTTCCTACCCTTCATTAAACACAACATTAATGGATGACAAACATACCTAGACTGTATCCTCGATAGGGCATGTATGTAAAGCAGGGCCCCAAACCCGGATTGGGGCCACTATGTACTACCACAATACCACAATGCAACAGACAATGCAATGATTCATCAGGTTTGCAACATTTTTATTGAAGTTCTGCAGGGCTGTTGCAAAAAACCTTGTATTTGAGATCTGAACAAACTTAGTAAGATTGCAGAAGATGGTTATTTGTAATGTCCACATACATCTGAATCTAAGGTCTGAGACAAAATCCCTGTCATCATTTGACTGAATCTGAATATTTGATGGAACATGACAAATACCTTCAGATCCTCCTTTCTTCCTGTGCTTCATGCAACACTTGCTACAGTCTCTTGCCAAGTCCCTTTTCCAAAGATTTAAGCTGGCAGTTCATTCTTTCCTTGTCCCTTCCACTCCCTTGACTCAACCATAGCATCTCCCTTGGTACAGATTATTCAGTACGAATTCCTCTGTTTGCCTTTGCAGCTCATGCTGGTTCTTTGCACAAATTGGTTCTTTGCTTTTGGATATTTGCATTTTCATCATGTTTGGTTTGGTGCTGCAGAAAGAAAAAGCAATGGAGGAAGAGAGACTGCAAACTGACAAGAATAATCCTCTTGATGAATATGAATAGGACTAGAACATGTGACGGGATGTATTCCCAGTAAAAACTTCATTAAACTGAAGTGCATATCAGTACCTCAAGGGCAGAAACAATAGAGTGATGTTGTAATTATCCCCCAAACAAGTGCTACAAACACAAGCAATTCAGTGTTAAATATAACTTGTTTGGATTTCTTTCAAGTTTAAGGAATGGAAATGCACACTAAAGGCACCCAAATAACCTTAACTCTGATCTGTAGTGACACCACCAGCAATTATACATTTACAAATAAGACAATGTTTGTAGTCACAGATTAGATCAGATTTTTAAATCCACTTTTTTTCCCTTTCCACGCCTTTTATCAGGCAACTACTTGGTGGAATTAAAGTTGTAAATATTCATAAATTCTCTGAGAATTCAGCTGCAGTCAAAAAAGTAAGTGCTGTAATATTGAAGGGGGTTATTTTCTTCACCTGTGTACAAAATATTGACTCACTGCTTTAAGTGAACTCATCCCTATTTTAACTATGGAACTTTCACCAGCAGTTCCATAATAAGAAACACAGGTTTCGGTGATTTTCGAGCTCATTATGACAGGTGATGCTGTTACATTGGATGGATCTACACTTCAATACGACAACAGCACAGGGCAGAATTCACTACAGCAAGAGAATTCTTCCATTGACCTTGCACTATTTACATTAGGATGTTAGTAGAGAATAGATATGTCTTTTGTGGGTGTGGACATCTCACACCCCTGAGAGATGTAGTTATGTAGAGGGAAGTTTTCAGTTTAAATCAGCCCATACAGTCTCTCAACTTCTTTTACTTAGCAAGATTTGAGTCTCCAAACAATGCTTACATTGTTGCTGGCTTTGTTACAAGGTTTCTCTGCACAGTAAACTATTGCAAGCAGCAAAAAGGTTAACTGTAAGCGGGAGTAATTTCTTGGGGTGGAGTACCTTCCTAGAAACCAGGAAGGTACTCCACCCCCAAGAAATGACTCCCGCACACAGGGGCATGATCTGAAATTCTTAAATACAGGATTGATTACTTACACTGTTTTTAATCACTTGGTTCCAGGCCTGGACAGTATGTGTTACAGAACAAGTTACACTTAGACTATATGCAGCATAAGGGAACTTGAAACTGGGTCCACAGCTCTCCATCCAGCACCTCTATGGAGGCAACTGGAAGAAGGGGCTGGTGGACCTTAGCTCACCTGAGATGCCACCCACAAGCTCCTGATCTGAGGAGCTGTCTGGCCATCCCCAATTCACTGAGACTCGCTATTTAAGCTAGAAGAAGGCAGAGAAAGATATCCTGAGCTTAGCTCTGCTTCTGACTCCATTTTGCAAACATTCTTTCACATTTTTTCAATCCATTTGTTTCATCGATGTTCCTACTTTTTGGTGTTCACTTTTATGAATAGATGAATTTGCTGGCAGAGATGCTTATAGAATTAGCATCCTTCACGCAAATATTGCAAAATAAACACAAAAAGCAAATTCTGACTTGGTAATCTTGAGTTTTCACTTCCCAGATATGATTCTAAGAATTACACTCAATCTAATCAGAGAGCAGAAACATAACATGGAGCCATGCAAATTTACAGAAACTAATATCTCTCCATATGACCTCTATGTCCAAGAACTATACTGCCAATTTAATCAGTAAATAATTTCAAATAATAAACGAATTTGAGAAACTTGCCATCTGTTTAGAGATAATCTGTGGATAGAAAGACAAAACTTACCAAACAAATCATTATGAATTCTTCACACAGCTCTAAAGGGAAACTACTTTAGTCTCTAATCTTAGTATTTCAGAGATGGATTCACATACGAGTGAATAAATGGAATTGGTGTTCCTTATTCATAAAAGTATGATCATTTGAATATTGCAGTAATTACCAAATTTCAATATTTATGATAAAGTGGCATATACTTATATAAACAGAAAAGCCTATTCAGTGGTGTTGTTCACTATGAATGTAGAAGTATAAGGAATTACTAGAACTAAATTCTGAAAACAAAAATTAACTCCGTTATTCCTTATTATTTTTCTCTTTCTAGTTCCACACCATCTAATACCATAGTATCTAGACTAAAGTACATAGTTAACATAGATTTACTATGCCATTCTGCTGTGTCTTTTGCTCTTACACAAGAAATACAATAAGAAGATACTACAACCACATAGCTGTGTCAGAATAAAACATGTTTGCTAAATATCTTTAACATGCAACATTTTGCTACATATATACACTGCCACTTAGTATGGGCTCTCGTGGCTTCTGAAATGTGAAAGACACTGAGGCTATGTCTAGACTGCAGGCTTCTTTCAGAAGAAGCTTTTCAGGGAGAGATCTTCTGAAAACATTCTTCCGAAAGAGAGCGTCCACACTGCCAAAGCACATCGAAAAAGCGATCTGCTTTTTCAACAGATAGCATCCACACTCAATGGATGCTCTCTCGCATGTAAGTTGTGATTATTATGGGTAGAATGACCACCAGGGCACCAGTGCTTTTTCCTCTTTCCTCTTCTTGCAATAGAACTTCCTCTTCCCCGTCCACATGCCTTTCTCCTAAAGAGCTCTTTCAGAAAATGGCTTCTTCCTCGTAGAAAGAGGTTTACCAGTGTTGGAAAAAACTCTTCTGCTCTTTCGATTTTTCTTCGAAAGAATGCAATTGCAGTGTGGACATAATTGAAGTTTTTCAGAAAAATGGCCATTTTTCAAAAAAAAAAACCCACCTCTATCGTGTTGACATACCCTGAGGGTCACTAGAGAACCCACAAACTATTTAACACACACTATACATTCCATGAATCATCTCACAAAATTTGTACATCTCTGCCTAAAGGGAAAGTAATTTTTAAATTGCCTCAGTTGCAAAGTAAATCAGAGTTTGGATTTTTTTTAAATAAATACTGATAAAACAAAAGTAATATTCAAGAGCACTGCTGTATTAAACCCCTCACTTAAAGGTAAATTGAACTGTTTATCATACATCTGCTTTAAAAGGTGAAAGACGTGTTAAGTGGACATACATAAGACAGTATGTGGGCAGCAAGTGAGACTCTCTAAGGTAATGTTAGACCTAATCCTATTTTAAAACTAGATGAGACAATTACAAAAACAGGAGGTTTGTTCCTATGCCAGGAAGGCTGGCACTAGTGTGGGGGGCTTTAAATGGCATTATGCTGTAGTCGTTCCCACTCTGGTGTAAACATTAAGATGTAAGCATTCAACCCAGTAAGTGGCAAATTAGACATGCAATTCCAATTCATGCTAATGAGAGTTACATGTTTATTCAACTGCACATGCTGCTAAAGTTGGTCTGTGGCTTTAATTTAAAAAAAATCTGAACTTTATAGGGAAAAGTCTCCCATTCCGAGTATTGTAATTCAGGTTGAAAGTTAAGTCTTACACAGTGTACATACAGGATTTATTTATGTATTAATTTAGTCATCTCTTTGTTTATTTTAAAAAAATTTAAAAATCTGTATTTAAAATATTCGAGGCAGCTTACAAAATTTTTAAAACACAATATATATATAGTGTGGCAAAGCTTCGACGAAAACTTGGTGAGCCCTGCACTTCCTGGTGGATTTGCTTGCCTCAGAGGCTCACAGCAGCTCACAGTTTTAGGTATCACACCCAGGGCTTTATTTGCTGTTTGTTGAGTTCTTTTCATCATTGGCTAGTATATGGTAACAACGGAGAATAAATGCCACAGTCCTTTCCCCATGTGGAAATGGGGAGGTAGGTATTGGGGGAACCTGTGCCCATCTTCTACTCTAGGTTCCAACCCAGGGCCTTTGATGTAAATCCCTGACACCTGCTATAAAACAGTCCCAAGACCCCTGATCTACTTCCCCACACCTTCCTTAACACCTTCCTTCTCTCCGGTCCATCATCCTAGTTGTGGTCTCTTTTCTACCTACTCCCAGTGGTGCACTCCTCCTTCTTCCCAGCTGCATGCCCCTACAACTGCAAGCCAGCTTCTTTTATAGCCAGTCCAAACTGGTTTTCTCAATTACCCCCAGGTGTCCTGATTGGCCTGGCTCTGCAGACTTGGTCAGTTAGCCCCAGGCGTTCCACTGACCCTGATTGCCTCTGCTGGTTCTAAACCAGCCCCTCTCTGTTAGTTTGGGGCCAGGGATCTCCTCAGTCTGAGGCTTATATATCTTCCCCTCCTTCCCCCTCCCCACACTTTTTATAGTCTTCTGTTCCAATCCTGTCACAATATATAAAAAAGTAAAATAAAAGACCAGAAGGGGGGCAGGGCACGCACGCACACGCACACACACACACACTCAAAAACCAAAAAAAGCACAGATAAAAAGGGTGGGGTTAGCCTGGCACTGAAACAGTGTCAACATTGGCGTCAGGTGAATGTCCCAGGGGAGGGAGTTCCATAGCCTGGGGCAAAGGCTGAGAAGGCTCTGCTCCGTGTAAACGTCAGCCTTCTCTCCATAAGCGGAGGAACAAGGAGCAGAGCCTTCCCAGCTGACCTCAACCCCTGGGCAGGTTCGTATGGGAGGAGATACCCCGGTCCCAACCCATTTAGGGCTTTATAGGCTATAACCAGGACCTTGAATTGTGCCCAGAAACATTCTGGAAGCCAGTGCCGCTGCCGAAGCAACGGCATGATGTGCCTCGTATTGTGAGTGTTAGTTAAAACTTGAGCAGCCGCATTCTGGACCCATTGAAGTTTCCAAAAATTCTTCAAAGGCAGCTCCATGTTGAGTGCATTGCAGTTGTACAATCAGGATGTGATAAGAGCATGACTCACCATGGCCAGGTCATTCTTACTCAGGAACAGTCGCAGCTGGCAAATCTGCCAAAGCTGCCCAAAAGCACTCCCAAGCTGCATAGTTGTTCCTTCTGGGGGAGCGTGACCTCGTTCAGAACAGGTAACACACCACATTCCCAGACAGATAGCTTCCTGATTCACAGGACCTCGGTCTTATCGGGATTCAGCTTCAGCTTATTCAACCTCATCCAGTCCATCACCGTCTTCAAACACCAGTTCAGATTAGTCGCCGTCATGCCCGGATCCTGTGTCAGAGAGTTGGGTGTCATCTCTATGTTGATGGTCAACACTGCAGTACCAGATTTGAACACCAGATAATCGTCATCATATATCATGGCAGAAGCAGTTGCATAGATAGGGTGTAGTGGACTAGTTCACAGCCCAGTCATCTGACCTTCAACCAGCAATTATTTCCCAAAGTTCTCAAAACGCAGTGTATCATCTAAACCAACATTAACACTCTAAAGAGAAATTTTTGAAAGCCATCTGTTTTTGTTAATATGGCCGTAAGTGTTAAATTTGATGTTGTAAAGCTGAGTTATGTCAGGACTGTTTAAATAAAAGCTGTGACTTGCTAAATCCTGTCCCCAGCTAATTAAAAGCACGAGTCTGAAGTATGTTGCTCAATACATTCCCCCCTCATTTTCTGGCTGCATCAAATGCATTTATTGAACAACTGTACAACAGAGAACATATATTCAGGGCACATGGTGTTTCAAACATAAAGAAAAGATATGGAAACACAAGACATTCTTGGATGCTGTTTTCAATAGAACACAGACGAACACAAGAAAAGAAAATGGATATATAGTCTGTCTTTCCCTATAGTAAAGGAAATCATATTTCATGCTACAGTGATGCACGTTTGAGGAGACTTTAATAAGAGCTCAGGAAATCTCTAGGACTGCAAGGAAAGATGTTCATAATGGAAAGACATCTGCCCAGATGAGCACCCTTAGACAATTGCAGGCTATTTTCCAAGAAAGATTTTTGATGAGATATTATTTCCAGGGACATTATATCCACACATTCTGACAATATAGAATTAAAACTGAGTAACCTAACTCAGTAACAACAACATCTAGATCAGAGGTTAAACACACTTATCCTCAAGTGAAAGAGAGGCTAACAACACAAAGCAGTTTCTGGGTATAATTGATCCTCTGTTAAATTTGATTCATGATGATCCAGAAGCAATGCTGGAGGCATATGGAGCAGTGATAATGTAAGCAGGGGAATGGTCCCGCTATTGTGGGGAACTTTCCTGGCTTCTATACCACCCCGGTGAAATGGACCAGCGAAAGGATCTGAGTCCCCGCTCCCACTTCCTTTACCCCACGGCTTCCCTGATCCTGAGGGCTCCCCCTCCACTCTCTGGAGTAGCAGAGTCCTCGAAACCCCAACAAGGCTGGGCCCAGGTTTCCTGGGCTTAATCCCCGACCTTGTAGTCACTAGGGGCAGGAGTTAGGGTGTCCCCACTCCGAGGTGCTCTCTTTACACTGTAGGCTTTCTTGGCCCAGTGATCATTTCATAAGGTTCAAAGCAAATACAATTTATTAAACATCAACTGATTAAAGAGAAAAGAATAAGAAAAAAATGAGAATGGTTAAATGAGAACACACAGTCCTGCTCTGTAGCACAGGGACATCAAAACAGCAGTCTGCAGAGTGTAAGGACAGTTCACAGTCTCTTCCTTTTAGGCCCCTTAGAGGCCCTGGATGTGCTGCGGGGGGGGGGGGGGGGCTGCAGGCTGGACACGCTTGCTCTGGCAGTGACCACACAGCCTCAAGCTCTAAGTGTCCAGACCCCTCTCCCAGTCTGGCCCGCTGGGCCTCTTGGCTAGTGATATCTCCCTGCCCAGAGCCTCTCCCTGCACTTTGCTGGTCCCAGCTGCTCACCACACCCAGCTGCAGGCTGTGCTGCCTTGTCAGACTCCAGCTCCTTGCATTGTTTCTCTGTCCCTTTTGGCTTCTTTGAGCACTGCCAGTCTGCTGCTCAACACAGGGTCTGTGCTCCTTGAGCTGTGTGTACCTGGCTCTGCTGCTGCAAAACTGCCTTTCCACACAGCTTGCACTCCTTGGGCTGTCTGTGTCTGACTCTGTTGCTGCAGGACTTCTTCTGCACACAGCTTGCACTGCTCTTAGCAGTCTCTCAGCTCTCTCCTTGCTCAGAGAGACCCAGAACAATTCCAGCTCACAGGGAGGACGGGGCCTGGCCTCTCACTTTCCTCACTGGCCTGTCCAACCTGTCAATCAGGCTGAGCTGGAGTGTTGGCTGCTTTCCATTGTCTCTGGGGTCTGTCAGTCTCATGGACCCTTCCCCTTTTGATACTGGGAGCTGGCGAACCAAAAACTCTCACAGAGTTTTAGTAAGGGGCTAACAGTCCCCTTACACTAATATGTGGCCCTCCTTTGCCTTTTATTTAGGTATATTGGCATTTCTGCATTGTGACAAGTCCACTGCGAGCCTGACTTTTTGCAGCTGAGAATGTGTTCTTTATCAAGTTCACCCAAATTGATCTGATGCAATTAATACAGTGTACTAACCACAGAAGTAACCCTGTATGAAAGTTCAGATCAGAACATCCCCTAAGTTGGAGCAATTTAGATCTAGAGCCAAACTTTGCTGCACTGGTTCATCTCCATCCCTCCATTAGTTTCTCATACAGCTGTTGCAAATTACAGCTGCAAATGCATTATCTATCCTTTATTAGAGAATGGTTAATAATTGCATATCAGAGTAAAGCTCTTCAAGTTGAAAGAGATAAAAACCATATTCTGGCTGCTGTCAGAGTACATAGTTCTTTGACAGTAACCACATACATCGTGCTGATAAATTTTGCAAAATCCAAACGGATGACACCCTAAGCAACAAGAAACTTCTTTATTTTGAAGTGATTTTGTTTCCCAGGAGGCAGTAAATTCTGAGCTCATGCAAAATATGAGAGACAATTATCACTCAAGATCCAGGCCCCTGTAGCTTGTTCTATAGTAAGAAATAACTTATGTTATCAGTCGACATTTTACATATGAAGCAATTTCTAGTCATAGATCAGAGGTTAAAAGCACTTTTCTCTGGGCCTACTCTTGAAATAGATGCATCATTGCACTGAAGTAGTGTGGTCTAGGGAATAGAACAGGAAAGGCAGGAAACCTGGACCTGCCACTGAGCTATTATATGACCTTATGCAGCTCACTTCACCTCTCCACCCTTTGTCCGTCTTCTCTATTCAGATTGATAGCTCTTTGGTGCAGGGATGGGGCAGTACATACCATAGTGGGGCCCCAATCTCACTACGGATATACTAAACGATGTTCAAAACAAACTGTCAAAAAGTTGGGATTGTGGAAGCTTTATAAAAATTGATTTTCCCCCAAATTCAGACCCACAGCCATAGAAAATAGATGCTCACTCTCTTCATAAAGGTAAAGGAAAGACTTTTAATCTTAGTAAGGGGTCAAGCAAGATTCAAAGCTCCAGAACTGGACAATTGCCTAAATATTATAATTTCAACAGAACCAAGGTGAAATTTTTGCTCTCATTTATGTTGGGTATGAGTCCACTCTAAATAGAGCAATTCTATGGAGTTCATTGGCACTGCTCCAATTTCACACCTTAAGGTATGTCTCTACAGTGCCATGAAGCTCAAAATCAAATTGTGTAGCTTATTTTGAGAGTCTACTTTGAAATTTAGCACTGTCTACATGGTGCCAAAATTCAAGATAGACTGCTATTCCGACAAGTCCCTTAATCCTTGTGGAACAAAGTTTACTGGGACATCAGAATAGCAAGCCTATTATTTAGAATATATTTTGAAATAACAGGGTTGTTGCTACAATGTGAAAAAAGGATTTCTAGTCAAGATGTGATTGTACTGCTGAGACTACTCTCATAACTTTCATACATGAAATAGCCACATGGAAGTACAACATGTTAAAGCTTCATCAACAGACCTGCCTTTTCTCTTTTCAACATACCGCTTTGTCTATTACATACTATAACTTCATTAGTGTGAATAAATTCAATCAATATTTCTAAAGAGAATTAAAAGGCAATTTGTGTTGCTTATTTACAGTCTCTTAAACTCAATATAGTACCTATCTCTGTTTCCTACTGCAACAGAAAAATGTCTAACATAATTATTTGAAATCATATCGGACAATTTTATATCTTTGTATTAATTGTAGCACTTTCTTTTAACGGCAATTCATCTCAAAGTCAAAGAATGGCCATAATGATTTACAGTCTTACCATTCCTTTGGCCAGATTCAGCTGTGTTATAAGTAGGTGCAGTTCTCCTAACATCAAGGAAAATTGCACCCATTGCAAACGGGGAAAATCTGGTGGGATTGGATTGATACATAAAATATCACTAAAGTCAAATTGGTCATAAGTGAAAATATGCCGCTCTTTACTAAGACAGATCTTCCTGAGCTTATTTGTCATTCACAGGGAATGTTTTATAGCTCTGCATAGAGGCTGCCATAAAACAATGTTTTAAGAATCTCTGTGCCATATTTCATCCATAAATATCCTATGGACCTAAAAGGTAAAACTACATAAGAACATAAGAACATAAGAACGGCCGTACTGGGTCAGACCAAGGTCCATCTAGCCCAGTATCCTGTCTACCGACAGTGGCCAGCACCAGGTGCCCCAGAGAGGGTTGACCGAAGACAATGATCAAGCGATTTGTCTCCTGCCATCCCTCTCCAGCCTCTGACAAACAGAGGCCAAGGACACCATTTTATCCCCTGGCTAATAGCCTTTCATGGACCTAACCTCCTTGAAATTATCTAGCTTCTCTTTAAACTCTATTATAGTCCTAGCCTTCACAGCCTCCTCTGGCAAGGAGTTCCACAGGTTGACTACACGCTGTGTGAAGAAGAACTTTCGCTTATTAGTTTTAAACCTGCTCCCATATCCTGTGGCACCTTATAGACTAACAGATATATTGGAGCATAAGCTTTCATGGGCAAAGCCCCACTTCATCAGATGCATGTAGAGGAAATTTCCAGAGGCAGGTATAAATATGCAGGACAGAATAAGGCTAGAGATAATGAGGCCCACGCACGCAGTCCCTGGTCTCCCTCCCCGGCCCCCTTCCAGGTAGGGGACAATGATGGCACTTACCTGGTGTGGCCTCCCCTGATGACCCTGCTGATTCCAGTGCCAGGACAGCTCGGGGGTCCCGCTGGCCTCCATGCTGGGTCCCTGCTGGGTCCTGCTGGCCTCCCATGCTGGCACCCTCCATGCTGGGTCAGGGCCCTCTGGTCCCAGCTCGCTGCCGCCCGAGGTGACACAGATCATCCCGCCCCCCAGGATGTGGTCAAGGGCAGGGAAGTAGGGGCAGTGTCAGCCCCTGCTGCAGCGCCGCCTCTGGTGACCCTGGTGAACCCCTGCCGCAATTCTTAAATTTTCAGGTGCACCTGCTCTTAGGTGTGCCTGTGGCTTTTCTGGGCCATGGTGGCCACTATGCGGCCATAGACGGCCATATTCCTCCTCCTGGTGTGGAGATCATAGATGTATGAGGTCCATGATCTCCGCACCAGTCCAGGTGGGCATGTTCTGTCTACGGCCTCTGGCTGGCCCCTGGGTGCTCGGGGACTGGACAGTGGATGGCTGGCTGGCAGTGGCTGCCTGGCTCATCCTGGGGCCACTGGATCAGTGGCAGAGACTGCTGGCAAACCTGGCTCTGGCACGTGCCATCTGTCCAGAGTCTACCCCTTAAGGGCTCCGGGGCTGGGGAGAGGAGAGGAGTTTTCTTGGTTTGGCCCAGAGTGGCCACCAGGGGAAAATGGGAAGGGCTGGGAAGTCTACACAACACTTACTTCAAATTAGCTATTTCGAATTTGGCATTACTCCCCGTAGAATGAGGTTTACCAAATTTGAATTAAGCACTCTGCTGTTTTGAATTAAATTCGAAATAGCAGTTTGCATGTATAGACACTATTGAAGTTAATTCAAAATAACGGCTGTTATTTCGAATTAACTTTGCAGTGTAGACATACCCTAAGGTGCCACAAGACTTCTTGTGGCTTTTGCAGATCCAGACTAACACAGCTATCCCTCTGATATAAAATACCTAAGCAATTCCAAAAGTCTTCTTTGATAGTCGTGCAAATGACACTGTTCTTTCTCTAAACCCCTCTCAGTTGGTTAAGTTTCTGGAACTACACTAAATTGGTATAATTTGTTCAAATGACTCTCAAATAAGTAAAAAGTCTCCTAGGTTAGCTTTTCCAAAAAAGATTCTTTTCCGTCTAAAACAGTAAAAAAATCAGAATTGTGGAGTGCTTCATATCATAGTTGCACTGCAAAGTTCTAGCATATGTGGATGCTATATAAATATAATTATTATTTATTCATTATTAACTATTAATTATTATTATTGTCATTATTATTGTTAAGAAGAATAAGAAGCTGGGGAAAAAAGGATTCTTTTATATTTCTTTGGAAATTGCTTACTGTTTAATTTAATTTGAGGCTCTAGAATGTGCTCTCAAATTTTAAAAATTAGATCCTGTTACAATGGTCACTTTATACTTTCACTAAATCAGAACTGAGAGTGTTGTACTGCGATAGTGTCATGTCTCTGTTGGCACCTACCTTTAAAATGCTTGCCAAAACAAAGAAACCAGTTAAGCTCAGGACAATTTCAGCAATAAGACCTATTTGAACACACAAGGCAGTACCCAAACACAACATATTTGTTTCCATTTTCTTTTCACTGTTACTATTGTCCAAATGGCTAACAGAAATTAGTGCCTAGGTGTTACATTTTTATGCAAGACAGCTAGCCTGAAAAGATAGGCACGATACAACTACACTGTATTCATATTATCCACCTTGATAGAGCTTTTGTGCATTGTGTTCATCCGAGTTCAATAGTACCTGACAAACCTAATGTTAGTTTTCAACTAGCACTGGCTTCTGATGTTAAATAAGGAGCTGTATGTGCGAACATGCTTTTAAGCACTACAGTGCACCAAAGAATGAGCTGTTTTCAGCTAACATTGAGCTGCTAATGATTTTAATGAGAGTGCCTTCTGGATTCATATTTTTTTCATAAAATACATCACACTAAAACAAAATCAATGAGAAACATTAATTAGGGCCTTTTTAGACGCCTTCTGTGGTGTTGTTTTTCTTTTGAGATGCACCAGATGAAGAATGCTGTGCTTTATTTAAGCTAAGTTGTTTGACATTTAGATGAGAGAAAAAAGAGAAAAATACTAACAAACACAGGAACAATTTTTGACAGCTCTTTGTCATGCAAGAGAGAAAAAAGGGGACCGACTGTGAGATGCTACTTTGAAGCCCTGGAAATTTGTAATGAAAAATTTAAGATACAAGAGAGGAAGAAAGCTGAGCTATTCATTTGGTTCTGCATATATTAACACTTGTAATTCAAACTAAAGGTTTGCTATGTGTTTTCATAATTTTGACTCTAATAAATATCTTGGAGAATTGCTTTGATATTCCAAGATCATGCGTGTAGCTTGCATCCATTAAGAAAAATGGGGAACAATCATCATCAGCCCTCTTGGTGCTAATGAGAAGGTCATTGCTCTTTAATTAGCACAGACATGAAACTGAAATATTTCAAAGGAGTTGAGGAATACAGTGGGCAAGGCTGTGTATCTGTTTACGAGTCTCTCTGCCACACAGCAAACCAAATAGAATGTATGTCTTCCCTTCTCAAACCTCGGCTTTTGTGTACATTTAATTTTCAGGTTTACATCCCTGTTCCTTGCACATCAGATTAATCTTGGAAATTTGGACGAGCTGTTATTAGCAGGGGGCAGAGTAAGGTGGGGGTGGGGAGAGAGATGTGAGAATAGCAAAATGCTCCTCATCAGCAAGTATTGTGAAACAAGTACCCGTGGGTTATGTGACCTTATTTCCCACAGCTGGGGTGTTATCAAGGGACAGAAACTGAAGCATTGTGGAAAAATAGTAGCAAAATTAAAATCTGTGTTTTGGATTGGTTCTAATCTCTCTCACATCTCCATCACTGCAAAGGAAGAGACTATAGGGGAAACAGATACAATAGAAACAGCAAAGGAAAAATAGGAAAAAGAAAAATAATATTTTTCTTTGAGGCTTAGATCGCCCCACAACAATCACTGCCCATTAGGACGTACAGCTAAAATGGAATATCGCACTCACATTTCATGCATTGCATCTATGTTTTGTTTTAAATCAACATATAACTTGAGCCTCAATTTTGAATTTGGGATTGCAATAGTATTGCACCAGATTACACTATTTGAGCTTCTATGCCTGCCTGAAGTTATCACTTCCTTTGGAGTGTACGTTAAAGAGGGAAGAAGGATAAGGAAGTGTACATCTTTTGAGTTCCTGGGTACATTTCGCTTTGCATAGTTTTGAAAATCATTGTCACCTTCTTTACCACTAGGAAAAAATGTACAGCAGCATTTATGTCAGCTTTTTGTCTTATCCCCCACTTCTACATTCTACTGCTGTTAGTGCTTTTCCCATTGCATAAAATTAGCTCAAGATATGGTCTTGTCTGCTGATCTTTCCCATGCTGTATAGTGCTGGCCAACTCCTAGCAGGCAAAATTAGATTATTTTTCCTCCACAATTTCATTTCAATATGATTTTCAGGTAAAGGCAACCCGTTTGCAGAAATATTGGTGATGCCCAAAATGTCCAGAGCCTGCACCCCTCCTCCACCAAACTCTCTACCTCTACACCTGCCTAAGGCTCTGGGAGGAAGTTTGGATGGCAGAGGTTTGCGGGTTCTGGGAAGGAGATTAGGTACTGGATACAGACTCAGGGAATTGGGGGGCAGGCTTTGGGAGGGAGTTTGGAGGTAGTGGGAGAAGGTGTAGGCTCTGCAAGGGATTGAGGTGTGTGAGGGGGTGCAGAGGCAGGGTGTGTGGGGGGATTGTGCTTACCTAGGACACTCCTCTCTGGCAGTAGCTCCTAGGAGAGCCAGGAGTTCTCCCTGTACCATTGCCCACCTGCCACCCCAAGGTGCTACCCCCATGTTTTGCCCAATCCACCTGCTGCCACTGGATGACTTAAAATGGCCTGGGGGCTCTCAGCAGCACTGCCATGGAGCTAAAGTGGTTTCTTGATGCTCACTCTGTCTGGCTGCTAACACATCCCTGCAGCACTGGGGGTGGAGGGTGTCCAGGCGCTGCTCCCAGGACTCCTCAGCAGGAACAGTGCATGGAGACCTCCCCCCACATATCCAGGTACAGCAAGGATGCATGTGCCGGCATCCAAGTGGAGTCAGTGCCTAGAAGCTGCTTTAGCCTGTCATTGTGGTGGCTGCTGATGGTGACTGTTGGCAGTAGCCCTCAGGTGGTTTTAAATCACTCAGGCTGTGTCCAGACTCAGGGGTTTTTTCGAAAAAAGTAGCCTTTTTTCGAAAAAACTTCACCTGCGTCTAGACTGCAGCCGCGTTCTTTCGAAATTAAATCGAAAGAATGCGGCTTTTCTTTCGACGGTGGTAAACCTAATTCCACGAGGAAGAACGCCTTCTTTCGAAAGTGCTCTTTCGAAAGAAGGCGTTCTTGAAAGCAAACAGGCTTTTTAGAAAGAGAGCATCCAGACTCACTGGGTGCTTTCTTTCGAAAAAGCGGCTTGCTTTTTCGAAATTCCGCGTGCAGTCTAGACGCTCTCTTTCGAAAGAGGCTTGCAATCTAGACATAGCCTCAGGTACAACTGGTGGACTGGGCGATGTGTGCGGGGGAGGGGTGTTCACAGGGGTGGCAGGTGAGACTGCGGGAGAGGCCCGGCCTGAACTTTGGTGGAGCTAGACCACAAGCCAGGAATGTTCCTGGTGCCCAGGCCCATATAACATGGGCCCATATAACTCATCACCTATGTTTTCAAGTCCTTGAAATTTCAATATATACAGAAATTCAAAGGCTTATTTCCCCCCTCAGATTGATGCCCAAATCCCCATTCAGCTTGACACTTTGAATTACTGAAGTTACATATTGAAATGTCACACACTGCAATTCTGGCTTGAGAGCCCCAATTTCTGTGAGATTCCCTCATTCCATGTCCAACTAAAGCAAAGAGCCATGCTCCAAAGATCAGATTTGGAGCTGCTGAAAATTACAGCTGGTTGAAAATGTTCCATCTAAATTTTTTTAATAGGAGATTGGGGGTTAACTCCCCTCCCCCACAAAAAACTGTCTTCTTTTTGTGGGAAATGGAGGTTTCACTGAATATTTACTAACTAAAATGGAAAGATTTTTTTGCTAGACAACTTTTGTTTATTTTCAAATGAAAAGTGAACACTTTCTGCAGAAGAAAATAATCCACGCCTCTTCCCCACGCACTTCTGTGAGCAATAGCTGAAATACAGGAAAACCTTGGACACACTGAAGTCCATAACAATCGCAAGTACAGGTGTTTTTAAAGTGACTGTTATTAGGTGGCCTCTGTGATAGTATTTGCCTCTTCTAATGAATGTGTATCAGAAACCACTGGATACTGGTAGACTCCCTGAAACCATGTAATTAGCAGCTTTTGCCCTAATCCCTAAAGGGGGCAAGTCCCCAGCGGGCTGGTTCTCATATAAACCAATTGCCCTGTTAAATACTAATGTAAACATTTTTGCAAGAATTCTCCCTTCTAGGCTTCAGACCTAAATGCATAACATTATACAAAAAGATCAAATTGCTTTGTCAAAGGGAGAATTCTCCTCCATGAATTTCCAAAGGGTGTTAAAACTGTTTTATGTCACTTGGTCAAATGCAGACATGCGGTAGCCTTTGACAGGATTGAAGGGCTTACCATTTCCCAGGAATGAAGAAATGGAGTTTGAGAGAAGCTACACTGATTGTAGCCTGGTTTGTTTACCCAAATGAACACTGATGAATTTGTGGTTTATTCACTAGGAGTATGTCTACGCTACCTCATTAATTCGAGCTAGGTAAGTAAATCAGGGAACCGGGGTTGCAAATGAAACCCAGGATTTAAATATCCTGGGCTTTATTTGCATGTTCCCGTCCGGCCACCATTTTTAAATCCCCCTTAGTCTAAACGAACTGCCCACGGCTACACGCGGCAGTTTAAAGTTAATCCAAACTTAGTCCTCGTGGAATGAGGAGTAACAGTTAATCCCAACTAAGGACTTATTTTGGATTAATTTAAAACTGCCACGTGTAACCGCAGGCAGTTCATTTGGACTAAGGGGGATTTAAAAATGGTGGCCGGACGGGAACATGCAAATAAAGCCCGGGATATTTAAATCCCGGGCTTCATTTGCAACCCTGGTTCCCTGATTTGCCTCCCTAGCTCGAATTAACAAGCTAGTGTAGACATACCCTAGGTCCAAATACTAATCAAAGGAGCCCCTTTTCACCTTTACTATTGAAGTATTATTTCAAATGAGATGAGCGCAATATCGATGGTATCTCCTGTATAGGGGGCTACTTAGTACTTCAAATACTGGTATCTGTATCTTTGCTCCCTTCCCTTTCCCTAAGGGTATGTCTACACTGCCACCCTAGTTCGAACTAGGGTGGATAATGTAGGCATTCAAACTTGCAAATGAAGCCCGGGATTTAAATATCCCGGGCTTCATTTGAATGTTCCCGGGCGCCACCATTTTAAATGCCCCATACTTCAAACTACCTGCCCGCGGCTACACGCGGCACGGACTAGGAAGTTTGAATTAAAGCTCCTAATTCGACCTACCATTATTCCTCCAGCAAGGAGGTTTAACGGTAGTTCGAATTAGGAGCTATAATATGAACTACCTAGTCCGTGCCACATGTAGCCGCGGGCAGGTAGTTTGAAGTATGGGGCATTTAAAAATGGTGGCGCCCGGGAACATTCAAATGAAGCCCGGGATATTTAAATCCCGGGCTTCATTTGCAAGTTTGAATGCCGACATTAGCTACCCTAGTTCGAACTAGGATAGCAGTGTAGACATACCCTAACTTACTGAGTTAAGTAAGATCTCTGGACACAAAGTAAACTAGGTTGAGGGAAAGAGCATCAGCTGATGCCTTGCCGATGGGAGAGATCCAAGTACATGTGGATAGTCCACCAAGAGGACTCTGGGTAGATCATGCCCTTGTGATCGTTTATGTTCCCTGTACCTTATTCTGGAAATGTTGCTTGTTTATACAAAAGTACTGGGAACTGAGACACACAAGAGTAGCTGTACCAAGAGCTCAGAATGTTCTCTCATATTTACTGGCTGGTATTGTAGGTAAAATCCATATACATAAAATAGAAACGTTTTCTAACTACCACATATATTTAGAATCTATTTTTTCTACTGTCGGAAGTATGCAGAGATTTGTTTGTTTTCTTTTTTAGTTTACTGGTTGGATTTTATTTGATTGGTTGACTTTTGGTTTGGTTTTGGGATTTTTTCTCCCTCGTGCACCAATATATTTGAAAAGAGGTCTATTTCTAGAATCTTTGCATGATAAAAGCGCAAATTACTTAGACTGAAAAGGGCAGGAAACATCTTTTTATAGGTTTTTATGGCAACTAGTGCACCAAGTGTGTGGTCTGTGATACTATCACAATACTACTAAAAGGCAATTTCCCCAGAGCCTGGTGATTTGAAAGGGCCTGGGGCTCTTGCTGCCACCACTGCTACTGTAGCAGCAGCTGGAATTCTGAACCCTTTAAATTGCCACCGGAGTGCCATGCTACACACTCTCGGTGTCTCTGAGGACTGGGGTGGACATGCTGTGGTCCAGGCAGTGCTCAGTGCTGACTACCTCTAGCTCTTCCACCCAAGTCCCTTCCCCTTCCAGGAGCCTTCATCCCCCATACCTTGTTCCAGGGCCGAGGGCAGCTGATGGCTCCCCTGACGAGTACGTATTAATAGTAATAAAAACTAAAATGGGAACACATCCTGCCCATTAAAAAACATCAATGTTGGGTCATTATGATCACAAAAGTTGAAAGAGAGTGGGCCTCAAGACTTTCATGATTGCTTTCAAGACTTTTTTTATACTGTTATAAAAACTCCCAAAAACTTCTGCTTTTCACCATTTTCTGTACAACCATTTAAATCAGTAGTCCATTCCTCTTCCATTTTAGTCTTGAGCCTTATGTTTCTAGACAATGAACTGTGTAAACTACTTCCCTTCCTAGGTTCCTAATGGATCCAAGTCATTCTTAATTATATGGCCCTGTATCTTTATTTTGACTATCCCCAACTTTTGTATCTCTGGCAGCTTTAATCCTACTACATGTTCCTCTTTCTGCTCATTAATATATAAAATGAATTAAATTAGTCCTAAAGCTAATCCTTGTGGTACTTCACTTCTCTCCACCTCCTTCTATCCTGAACTGATACATCTCACAAGTACTCCTCTGTCTCTGGAATCAAAGGCAGTTCTTTGTCAGCTCAAGTAGTTGATCCTACATACAATACTTTCAAACCTCGCACATAATTAAAAGAGCCTTTTGTTCAACACTATATCAAAAGCTTTCAAAAGGAAAATGAAAGAGGTAAAATATGAAAGGCTAATATATCAGTTTTTATCAGGGCAGTTTCAGGAGGTTTTCCCTACCTGGAGAAAACCTATTTTTACTTGTTAACAATGCACACGGCACACAGCAGAGCGTGACTCATGGATGGAACAGGGTATAAATATATTCCCTCCCTCAAATCCCCATGTGCCACCTCAGCCTCTACCAGTCCTGGCTTGGATGTTCCTTCCTCTGGTTTTAAGAAAAGACAATGATAACCCCCCTTCATCCCAGAGCAGTCTCACCAATCCTTGTCTATAGGCTAAAATCAAGATTCATATGTGCTCTATGTTATGAAATCCTTTATGAATCCCTACATTAAGGTATACAAATTATGCAATTGTACTTCTACAACAGAGGCTACAAAGAACTTTCATAAATGTGCCTGTTATACGCCAGCAGCTTGAAATGCAGAGAAAACAAATATAAAACAAAAACTCAACACACCAAAGCATTGGATGCAGGAGCTTTTACTACTCTTCCAGACTTTGGCATTCTGCCTTTTTGTGTTTTGTTTTGCAATCTAATGCTAATTGCAGTGCTGCTTTTGCATTTTAAATTAATAATAGCTCACTTTTGGGATCCTCATGCCATTGCTGCAGCCTATTGGAAATCGTTTTCATATTTATTTTCTCATGAACATTAGAAGAAAGAAGTAGGACTTTAACAGGGTTCTAAAAAGAGCTAGATAGATTCATGGAGGTTAGGTCCATCGATGCCTATTAGCCAGGATAAGTAGGAATGGTGTCCCTAGCCTCTGTTTGTCTGGAGATGGGTGACAGGGGAGGGATCACATGAGGATTACTTGTTGTGATCCTTCCCTCTGGAGCACCTGACATTGGCCACTGTCTGCAGACAGGATACTGGGCTAGATGGACCTTTGGTCTGACCCAGTACGGCCGTTCTTATGTTCTTAAAATACCGTGAACCTGATTCTCCATTGCTCTGTAGCTCATGTAGTCATTTATACCAGAGCAGAGTTGAGAATAGAAAATCAGGCCAAATCTGTACAATCAGCTGCTAGTACGAATGATGTTAAAACTTCAAGCAGTAACAATGGAGAAATATCTTTAATCTCCCTGTTTTAAGGGAATGATGGGTAAAAATAAACCTGAAGAAAAATATCTGTTAAGAACTTGTTATAGATAATATGTCCCTCCCCTCCCACCACCCTACACCCCCCAAAAAAGGAGAGACTGCAACAAAACATTTTAGGAGGCTTTACTCTTGGGCAGAATGCTTGTCCTTCTATGATTTCCTTTCTTCCTTCTGTTGCTCAATGTTCAGGGTGAATTTATGTGCCTCAGTCAAATATACTTGAAGAACAAGATTACACACTCATAAAACAGCCTACAAATGTCAAAGACTCTTCCTTAAGCCCATATTTGTTTTTCACTCAGAAATATGGACTCTAGCCATAGTGTGTCTGGCTTTTGCGTGTGGCCTCATCACCATAGGCATTTCTGAATCAAATTCTAGCAATGATGACCCATGCCTCAACATATCATTTTCAGCATATTAGACAGCATGTTATTATATGTGGTATATTCAATCAACAGATTTTTCTGGTCAAGATGAGCTTTGATGGCAATCACTCTCCCACTCATTTACAACACCAGAGCCCAGGATTTGAAAAGGCAATTGTGTCACAATTTTTAGTCTGAGTACTGCCAATTAGTAGACCCTATGTATTTCAGACATTTAAAATGAATGATCTGACACTCTCTGAGACCACTCTTCCTAAACTGTTTTCTTTCTCTCCTGCTCCTCATTTGAAGCATATTTTTAAATACGCATCATTGCCCACACATAAATTCATTTACGTATATTAATTTTTGCTCCACTTAGCAGAGTGGTCACTTAATTAAATGTCTTCAGTTGTTTTAATGAAAAGAAAAAAAATCATCAGCTTAAACAGACTGTTATAACACTACACATTTAAACATACTATTTGTTGCCTTTATTGCAGTCCATTTGTAATGATATCAGGACATTTGTGGGAACGGATATTAAAAAGTAATATCCTTTTCTAAAGCCCAAAGACTGTTTAGCAGATTTTTAAATTGAAATAAAAATTATACAGATTTTTCATTCTGATAATTTTACCAATTCACTAATTCTTTAATCTTTACAGGTCATTGAACAGCTTCACATTAATGAGATGTAGTTAAGAACAAATTTTACAGTTTTTCTCTCTTTTTTTCTTTTTTTCTCTTTTGAAAAATGTGCATATCATTTGCAAATTAGAAAGAACTTGTTCCATTTATGGTACATTTATTTAAAATAATCGAACGCATGAGAACTGGCTGAACACTGTGTGCAATGACGCTTTAAAACAAATTACCATTTATTTATAAGCAAGAAATAGACTTTTAAAAAGCACACAGACTGCATTTCATTATTAATGGCATTCTCCATGCAAAACTAATCTTTTTCAGCAGGAAGTATCGAAACAGGAAAAAATCCAAAGAGAGAAATGGAAAGAAAGACTCTACTGGGAACATGCATGTTTTGCATCTATGGAAACTTACAAAACACACAAAAATTGCCAGCACCTCACGTATATGCACAAATGTCAGTTTCCCTTCACCTACCAGCAATTCTCCAACCTGCACTTCTGAGGGACAGTACTTGAAAAAGGAAGCCAGATTACAGAGCACAAGGGTGTAAAATTTATCTTTTCCTCAGATTGCACAATGTATTCAAAATGCACCACTCACAGAGTAGCCTGAAAGTATTAATATTTCTAAATTACTGTGGACTATAATTTCATACTGTGGAAACACTGGAAAGGTAATTACTTTGGTTCAAGTATGTTAAATTACTATTATTCCTTACCACATGCTACTCAAATGAATAGTGTTTATCTTACTAAGTGCTATGTTAACCACTTAGAGCTTCTGAGGCCATGTTCCACTCTTAGATAAATGTGCACACACCACTCACTGAATTCAACGGGATTTGCATGCACATAACATGCCTCCTGTGATGCAGTTTTATAGACCCACCCAAAAAACGACTTGCCTAAAATTAAAGCCACATCTAGCTCTTAGCTGGAGATGTCCTACTCTTGTTCATTAAACCTCTCTAGGTTCACTTGAAACAGTCTGCAATTCATGTAGTTTTTCTCTCCTTAAAAGTCAAATGAAAAGCAAGCCTCAAAGGTGATCCTCTTTGTGTATTTGTTATATTGAGTAGCTGTATTGGAGAGGACAAATAGACAGGAAGAGAGATATTTTGTGAAGCCAGGAGATTAAATAATAAAATAGAATATTTAAGCTGTTTTATTTTTCTTGTGCTTCCGGTTATCTCCAACTTCACATAGACTATTGTAAGTTTTACAAATTTACCGGTGTATAAAGATAATTTGACTTCTACAGCAATTGCCCATGCTTTCATACCTTCATTTAAAAAAAATGCTGCATGTTTGTTTATCCAGACTGCTATAAAAATGGGGAATTGGGCAAACTTTAAGCACAATTTCTTCTAAGTTAGTTTAAAAACCATTTAGACAATGCTTTTTGTTCAAATAAATGTGAATCACTTTGAAACTCTTAACATTTAGGCATGCTGTAAGTGTGCTTGATAATGCTGGAAAGGATCTCGGAAGCAACGAAAGAGAGATGACTTGCATAAAATGTGGGTCTAGTGTCACTAATTATATCATTGCTAACAGGCATCAATATCAATGCTTGATAGCAAATTCAGATCTGGTCAATAATCTGCCAGGTATTTTGAGTTACACATTAGTGAACTTCAGTTCAAGAGATTCTTCCTAAATACCCAAACTAACTCCTGTTCTCACCGAATCAAGCCTCCCCAGTGCTGAACAGCTAACATAGGAAGCCAGTGTCACTGAGGAGATACAAGTGCTCTCACTTTTAAAGCCTATGTACAAAAATTCTTAGCAGAGGAATTATATTTGCTACATCTCATTATTAGCCAATGGTATTCCTGGAATATTAATGGAATATTTCCAATTCTGCCAGTGGACTCACGGTATGACTATGCCTCCCAACTGCCCAAATTGATGGCTACTGCAGTTGGTAAAGCCAGGCCTGGGAAGTGATAGTTAGATCGTCCTTCTCTTGACTTTCTTTTATTTTGAGAGGGGAGGGGTTCCGATGAGCTGTTGTGCGCAGAAGCAAGGCTGGTAGATTTCTCAATCCTTCTCTCTGTCCTCATTGCCTTAATCTCACAGGTATAACACGTGCAGATTGTGGCAAAATGCAACAAAAGTAAAAGAGGGCAATCCATGAGCAGTAAGCCAACTGATTTCCACTTACCAAGCAGTAGCATTGACCAGTTTATCTGGCAGCTTATTGCTGTAGTGATGGGGTGTTCCAGCCTTAGTACTCATCTTTCTCAGAGGTTTAGGAAAGATAAGCTGTGAAAAAAATGCTCTCCTGCCACCTTTGCTGGGGAACAAACAGACAGGAAAAAATGGGGTAATACATTAGGAAAGGAAAGGAATGGGGGGAGGGACAACAAGAAGAGAAATGAGGCCAAGAAAGAAAGAGGGAAAAATAATGGAGAGAGTAATGTGAACTTCCTCTCCCATTTCCTTTGGTCTCTTGCAGTGGGACTAGGCACAGTGGACTTCTTGCACAGTCTTGGAAGGGAGGCTTCTGAAGGCTCATACTGCACCAGCTGCCAGCCCCTGCAAGTAAGCAAGGAAGGATGAGAAAATAATTGTCATGACTTCTCCATACAGCAAGGGTGGGGACCCTAAGGCCTGGAGGCCAGACACAGCTTCCAGCTTGCCTGGATCTGGCCTCCAAGGCTCAGGGCTCCCTACCCCAAGCATTGGGGAGCCTCCTCTGGCACTCCATCCCTCCCTCCTTCTCTGCCCCCACCATGGAGACGGAGCAGATAAAATCTACTAGCATTAGCTTGGGCCTCATTAGGCACTGGTATGTGAGGGGAATGTTGGGAATGATGGGGGGTTGTGTTGTTTCTTTGCTTCTCACTTGTGTGCTGATTTTTCTGTGGCTCCCAACCCAAAAAAGGTTCCCCACCCCTGCCTTACAGTGTAGTCCAGGGAGGAGGAATGTGGCTTCCTGTCAGAGGGTGGAAGATCAGCCACATCCACCAGAAGACGTCATGCTCCTCAGATTCAATAGCTCCCAAAGTTCCCAAGGCTCCACCATACCACTTCATGGGGGCTGTGAGGTTAAGGTATCCATTTCTTTCTGTTATTCTAAGGTGGTTCCTCCACTTGTCTTGCCCACTCCATCTTATAGTGCATCAGTTTAACACTTTCCTTCTTAACAAACTAGTATAAGTCAAACCATCACAGTTAACAATTTTCCTTACAGCTGATTTAAGCAGAGTTGTGGCCAAAATGGGGTCTAATATATTTTGCCCTTATTCTGTCTGACTGGAGCAGGTTATATCCTATTTTGGCCACAATTGGTTTGGAATCGTGCTTAAGAAGTTTTTTAATCCATGGCTTGACCAATGGAGACAACTCCTTACTGCTTCATTTCCTATAGACAGGGCTTTAGTACTGCTGTACTTCACATGATGCAATAATAAATAGTAAGAAATTATTTTAAATAATATTAAAATATGTTTATATTACAATAAAATGTTATACAAAAGATAGCTGGACCATGTATGTTCAGTATATATAATCCACATTCACCATATTCACTGAGGGTACATCTGAACTGCACAGCTATTTTAGGATACTTTCAGTCTACACAAGTCGCCAGTTGTTTAAAAATATTTTTCAAAATAATGGGGTACTTTTTTGGCATCCTGATAACCTTCATTCCATGAGGGTTAAGGGATATCTCAAAATAGAACTTTATTTCAAAATTTGGCGTTGTGTAAATATACCACATTTCAAAATAAGCTATTTCAAAATAGATTCAAAATAAGATACGCAATTTGCATAGTGCAAATTGCGTATATTATTTTGAGTTTAGGGCGCTGTGTAGATGCACCCTGACAGACTTTATCCTTCTATAAATACATGCACCTCCAATTCATGCATTATTGCAACCTGGACCAATCAGCATAGTTGTATATTGTACAATTTATATCCAGTTACATATTGGTAGCATATTGTGCCCTGTAATGCTATTCCCAGAAGTCAGTTATGAAAAGACATGGCTTAGCGCATTGCTTAGATAATTGGAAGTTTTAAGCATAGAAATACATCACAGAAATAAAACATTTGCTAAGTTAGTTTTAAACGAGCAGGTGAGAATAACACAGTGGTATATACTGAAAACAGCACTTTCACTCAAGGAAGTAAGAAATGGGTTCAAAAGAAATTCAAATCCCGGGCTTCATTTGCAAGTGCGGTATGCCTACATTACCCCGCTAGTTCGAACTAGTTCGAACTAGCGGGGTAGTGTAGACATACCCTTCGTTCTATTAGTAAGTGTTCAAACTTCTTACTCTTATATATGCATGCTACAACCTCTGCAAAGAAATGATTCCATTGTTTCAGGGTAAAAGTCTCAGTAATACATATTTTCTTCTCAATATAAAGAAAACTTATGAACCCATTTCTTACTTCCTTGAGTGAAAGTGCTGTTTTCAGTATATACCACTGTGTTCTTCTCACCTGCTCGTTTAAAACTAACTTAGCAAATGTTTTATTTCTGTGATGTATTTCTATGCTTAAAACTTCCAATTATCTAAGCAATGCGCTAAGCCATGTCTTTTCATAACTGACTTCTGGGAATAGCATTACAGGGCACGAGGTGTACCGGTAGTTCGGAATAGGAACCTAGTCCGAACTACCTAGTTCGAGCCCCGTGTAGCCGCGCTGCACGGGGTTCGAACCAGCAGGGATTTAAAAATGGCAGCTCCCCGCTTATGCAAATGAAGCCCGGGAAATTCAAATCCCGGGCTTCATTTGCAAGTGCGGTATGCCTACATTACCCCGCTAGTTCAAACTAGCGGGATAGTGTAGACATACCCACAGAGAGTAAACATTAAAATGGAAAGTATCCCTCAACTTCAAAAGTGTTGAAAGTAGATAAATCCCCGTTATTCACCAGGACACTAGAAAAAGAGAATAATAGATTCCAAGATTGTGTAGAACTAGAATATTCTTTTAAACAAAAAGAAATGATTTGTTGATTGGTGTGAACTGCTGAAGAAACATTCACAAGTGACGCAAGTAGTGTAATGCCTTTCAAGCATTTTAGGTTCTTGTTCAACCAAAGTAATATTAAGTGAATCAGTCTCTTACCACATTAAACTCATGTGGTTCAGCCATCTGCAAACACTGTACAGACACACACTTGCATAACACACACACACACACACACACACAATTGAACAAATATTCATAAACAGAATGACATGTCTCCAAACTCTCTCAGCCTCTCATCATCAAAGTCTCTAACACTCATTAGTGTATCTCAGCCTCTTTTAAAGCTTCTGAGTTTAACTAAACTCAGCCACCCCATATCACATCAACTGATATAGGAATTCTCAGGAAAACCTGCACTCCCCCCAGCTCAGCCAGGCCTCCTGTTAAGGACACCTGTGGGCTGGGGTGCAGTAAAATACTATGGGACATTCTTCAGTAGACACCATAGATTGTACTCATTACAACACATCTTCCACTCTTCTCTTATCTTGGCCTTACAATAAAATACATCTATCCATTTGTATAGTAAGAGAACATATGACGCTAAAAAAGAAAATTATAGCAGATGGTGGGAACAGAGAGAGGATGAGAGTAACATGAATAAGAAAATATAATCAAATGGCAATGGAGAAGCTTGGGAAAAAAAGAGTTGACAGAATAGACAAGCCAGGAGAATATTGTTGAAAGCAATTGGAAAAATAGTGGTGATACAGTGAGAGAGAGAGGGAAGAAGAAAAGAATTTGAGTTGTTGAAAGATTATGAACAGAGGGCTGGAATGCCATGAAAGACAAAACAAGTTTAGTAGTGAGGAAGTTGATGGAGCTGAAAGGAAACACAGCTTTCACTTTTCCCTGCTCACTAACCAAAAAGCACAAAATCAAAACACAATAAGAACCTAATCCAATCTGGTTCACATATACTTTTCTGAATGGCTGGCTGTGTCTACACTGGCCACATAACCCGTAATAGCTATGGAAATGAGAGAAGTCGGAATAGGGAAATGCGCGGGGGATTTAAATATCCCCCGCGGGATTTAAATAAACATGGCTGCCGCTTTTTTCCGGCTCGGAGCTTTGCCGGAAAAAAGGGCCAGTCTAGACGTGGATCTTTCAGAAAATAAAGCCTTTTCCCAAAGATCCCTTATCCCTCATTTTAAAATTTTAAAATTTTAAATTGAGGGATAAGGGATCTTTGGGAAAAGGCTTTATTTTCCAAAAGATCCGCGTCTAGACTGGCGCTTTTTTCCGGCAAAGCTCCAAGCCGGAAAAAAGCAGCAGCCATTTTTATGCTAATGAAGTGGGGGGGATTTAAATCCCCGCTTCATTTGCAATTGCGATATGTCTAATTTGCATCCCTTTTACGGAAAAGGGATTCAGTCTAGACACAGCCCATATGTTTTAAATCCCACAAAACGTGGCCCTATTATCCCTTGTTCATATTATTTAATATGATAAAGAATTAAAACTATTTTACTAATAGCAGCTTTGATTTCACCTAAACATCCAGGACAACCTTGAATGAAGGACTTTTAAAGCATATGAGTAGAATATCTGGCATAGATCTTCATTGAAAAAATGGACACATACTAAAATACTCTATAATTGTAGAAATGGGCATTAGCACATATGTATTAATATTAAAATTGATACCCATAGTAAATATGTAATTATTGGATTAACAATAGATTTACGCATGTTATGGGTCAAGGATGAAAACTACATATTCAGATCACGTTGTCAAAGAGGTTCTTCTACAGGAAACAAGGTGAACGTTCCAATTTTGATATGGTTTTTCCCCCCTAGTAGAATATAGTTATTTTTAAGTAACTTTGGTTTTCAGTTAGAAATAAGTTTAGTTTCTTCTGTAGCATTCTTGTCTCGTAATTAAGAAAAAATATAACACTTTGGTAGATTCTATAGTTAATCAAAAGTCACGCATATATTGATCCTCCTTTATTCTCTATGGATCTTTGGTTTTGCTGTGTTTTGAGTCTACTTGAAAATATGTTTCCAGTCATTACCACTGAAAGCTGTGTACTCTCCTTTTCAAGACATACACTAGTGGATTTTTTCTTTTTTAAGGAAAAGCACCGGAGATATTCCATATCCCTTTTGAAGAACTTATGTGCTTCTGCTTCACTTCCCAATCTAACCTAACATGTAGCTCTGTCCTATTTTAATGGTTGACAGCTCTACCATACATAAGAAAGAACGAGAGTACATGACACTTGCATTTATTTTAAAATAAACGTAAGACATTAGCAAAACCTAATTTCTTCAAAGCTTTTAGGGATCAATTCATAATAACTTTTGACGGGGCACAAAGGATGGGATCTAGACATCTTTTAACAAGGGGTTGTAGATACCAACCTGATTTCTCAAGAGTCCAAACCAGATGTATTAACTCAAATGGAACAAGCAAGAAAGACGCTTTTCTGGTCCCAATGAGCCTATTATCATGAGGGTCTGTGAATATTATGTGTTCAACATTCTATATGAAAGAATGAACAGGAAAAGCTTTCAAAATGAAGTCAACTGTAAATACATACTATTTTTGAACTTAAGATGCAACTTCCCATGAAAGTTGGCCATTTAAAAAGCTAGAGAATGAACAACAGCCTATTGAATAATGAATTCAGTACCAAAATAAGCTTGCTGTTTATTCTCTTTTAATGCAAGTGTCAGTAATAATAGAGCATGAGTTACGGTATTTATTAAATGAGATGTTTTCACCATACTTCAAATTGTACTGTTGTCAACATTAAAACTTACATGTCTGAATCCTGTTTGCTGTGGATTTTTTACTGTAGGCTATGTTCCCAAATCTCATGATTTTGTCATGAGTCTCACAACATTTGGTGTTAAAGCCCCAGTGTACAAGAATCTCAGCTTCATTATTTTTAAGTGTGTTTCTAGTCTTCACGATTATGGAGAAAACCCCGGGAAAAATAAATTAACTACATTTAAATCCTTATCTACATAGGGAAAATGACCAGAATAGCTACTGTAAACTACATTATTTTGCAATAGTTCCCCATGTGGACTATCCAGGTACATCTACACAGCACACTTATTTCGAGAGAAGCTATTCTGGAATTTTTTTTCTGAAATAGCTTATTTCGAAAGAGCACATCTACACTGCAGTGGTGCCTCAAAATTAGTCCGAGGCAGGCTCCCCTAATGTGGACGTGCTACCTCGATTTAGAGCCCCAGGAGGCACTGGGGAGTAATTACTTTGAATGGCCCCGGAGAGGAGCTATGTCGAAATAGCAGCAGTGGGACATCCGCACTACTGCTATTTCAAAATAGCTTTTTTGGAATAAGCGTCATTACAGATTTAGAAATAAGAAATAAGCCGCCCATTATTTCAAAATTATTTTAAAATAACAGAATGGCTGTGTAGATGCTCTCATTGTTATTTTGAAATGTCCATTATTTCTAAATAACTGTGCTGTATAGACTCCCCCTCCTGAAATAAAATTAACTATTCCAGAATAATTTGGAGTTATAATTATTCTTCAAAAGCTTATTTCAGTCAATTTCCCCATGTAGACAAGGCATAAATGTTTGAAAGGAATTAAAAAACAAATCAACGATTTTATGTCAAGCCCACTTTTTTTTAGGCAACTCTGATTCTTTGGGCCTAATTCACCATTTCTGAATGCTTGGGGGTAGTCCATTTTGTATTCCATTTAGAATTCTTTGCATTGGATTTAGGAACAGTTTTGAGCCACTGTTCAGATGTATATTTGGATTTTCTGATAAAATGGATATATTAGAAAATATTTTATTTATTACTCACTTTGGACTATTGCTGCAGTTCTTAATGAGCAAAATACCCACTAGGTCAACTCTTTCCTTCCAGTTATAACGGTATAAATTTTGAAGAAGTGGACAATGGAATTATTCCAGATTTGCAGAAAATGACTCCAAAGCCCATGGAGTTTCTTCATACGTACATTGTTATACTAAGAGCAGAATTTGACTGTATAGAACAGAATATTACAGAAGCAAAACAATGCAATGCTTTATATTCCCTGATAACATTCGCAGTACAGCAAAGCTTAAGGGAGACCAACAAATTATTCTTATTAAAATGTTTGAAAAAACATTGTGAAACAAAACCTTTTCAGCAATTTTATGAAGTCTTCCCAGTTATAGTTGATAAGTTCAGGTTTATAAAGTACCAGTATGTTACACAGGGAAATTCTGATTATTCTGTTCATGATTAATACATTTAAATTTGTTTTTTGCATAGTACAGAGATTAATTCTGTGTTACACAATGTGGATGTCCAAAAAAAAAAAGATTGTTTAAATTATTAACAAAAATGTAATACAAATACAGTTCTTATTTCATGATAATAATAAAAGTAAACTTAAACAGTTGTAAGAGAAAAAAATGAGATATAAATAGTATAAATGTGGACTTTGAAAAAAGATTTGGATAAAATACAAAAAGCCCTAAATAGTCTCCCCAAAACTGAATAGAATATTTACAGCTAATGTGTTTTTGTCAGTTTATTGTTTTTAAGAAAGTTTGCCACTGAAGATCATTAAATGTACTTAAACTATTTGCGGAATCACTGCAAGGATTTCAATGAAAATATGAACGTTCTTCCAGGCCAGTTTTTCATCCAAATTTGAGCCAAGTTTGCTCAGTTCATGAACTTTTCATAGAAGTGGAGACAAGTTTAAAGTGAACCCAAACTGATTTATGGTGTTAAGTTGAAAATAGAGGTATCTTGATATCATCACAAACTTTTAAAATAATATAATACCATTTTATAAATCAATTTTGGGGGAAATGAGGGGTGAGGGGTTAAAACCACAATGTATAACCAACCTTTGGAATTAAATGTAACCATGAGCTTAGTGGAGCTGAAAGGCTTAGGTATTTATAAGGGTAATGTGAACAGCCATAGTTACACAGAAATAGAGGGGGAAAACACATTAACTGTCTGGGGTTAGAAAGATACTTCTCATATAGGAACATGATTCTAAAAGAATCCTTGAAATTTCTCTGAAGAATCTCATGCCTGCCAGGATCTGAGAGAGGTTACTAACTAAATGGACCAGTGATCTTTAACTTCAAAAGAGATGGGATGAATTAGTCATGGGCCTTTCACCACACTGGTCACATTTTCCTATATGTTGCATCCCTTTCCTCTATTCTTTGTCTGATAGGCAACCATTGTCTTCCACTGTGTTTGGAATGCACCTTGCCATCTCTGAGCACTACTATAAAAGAAATACTAATAACAATAATAAATCCACGTTGTGGAGGCACCATGTGCAGAATTGGATCCCAAATCTTTTAGTGCCCTCTGTCATAGAATCAGAGACTACTAGAATTGGAAGGGGTCATTAAAGAGGACCCTCAAGGGGTCATCAAATCCAGTTCCCTGCCCTCACAGTAGCACCCAGCACCATCTAGATCATCCCTGATAGATGGCTATCTAACCTGCTTTTAAATATCTCCAGTGATGGAGATTCTACAACCTACCTAGGCAATTTATTCCAGTGTTTAACTACCCTGACAGTTAGGAAGTTTTCCTAATTTCCAATCTAAACTTCCCTTTCTGAAATTTAGGCCCATTGCTCCTTGTCCAGTCCTCAGACATTAAAGAAAATAATGTTTCTCCCTCATCCTTGTAACACCCTGCTATCACGTCCCCTTCTCAGTCTTCTCTTTTCTAAACTAAACAAGCCCAGTTCTTTCAGTCTTCTCTCATAGCTCATGTTTTCTATACCTTTTATCATTTTTGTTGCTCTTCTCTGCATCTTCCCCAATTTTTCCACATCTTTCTTGAAATGTGGTGCCCAAAACCGGACACAATACTCCAAATGAGGCCTAATCAACAGTAGAGGGGAGGAATCACTTCTTGTATCTTGCTCACAACACTTCTGTTAATGCATCCCAGCATAATGTTTGCTTTTTTTGCTACAGTGTCACACTCATAGCCTGTGGTCCACTATGACCCCTAGATCCCTTTCTGCATTACAATCACTTCCCTTTCTGTATGTGTGAAACTGATTGTTCCTCCCTCAGTGGAGTACTTTGCATTTCTCCTTATTGAACTTCATCCTATTTACCTCAGACCATTTCTCTGGTTTGTCCAGATTATTTTGAATTATGACCCTATCCTCTAAAGTACTTGCAACTCCTCCCAGCTTGGTATTATCTGCAAATTTTATAAGTGTCTCTTTATGCCACCATCTAAATCGTCAATGAAGATATTGAACAGAATCGGTCCCAAAACTGATCACTGCAGAATCCCACTTGTTATATCCTTCCAGCATGACTATGAACCATTGAAAACTACACTCTAGGCTATGTCTACACTGCAAGGTTTTTGCGCAAAAATAGCATTTTTGCACAAAAACCTTCGGAGTGTCCATATCTCAAATGCGCTTTTGAGCAAGTAAATCAGCTGTAAAATGACAGAACAGAAGGATTTTTCTGGTGTAGGTGAACCTCCTTTTACGAGGCATAACTCCTTTTTGCACTAAAACTGTTGCGCAAAAAGGCAAGTGTGGATGCTCCACAGGAGTTTCTTACACAAAAAGAGCTTATCTGAAAAAGCACAGGCGCTCTGATGGCTATTCTGTAAATGGCAATTAGAGCTTTTTTGAGCAAGAGTGTTCATGCAGTTTGGACGCACTCTTGCACAAAAGCACTTTGCGAAAGCGATGCGCTTTAAAGTGTGGACGTACTCTTGCGTAAGAAGCCTGCAGTGTATTTGTAGTCCCCGAGAACAACCAATGATGCACCCACCTTATAGCAGCTACATCTAATCATTGTGCTTGGTAGTGTCTCTATAAAAGATATGTCCTCATACTGAACTGAGAACTACCACAGAACAATAAGTCATGTGGTGTAAGTGTGAAAGTGGCGGTACTCAAACTCATCGTGACATGTCCTAGGCCAGGAAATTGAGAATGCCAGTTATAAATGTGCAGACATGCTGACAGGGAAGGCAAAGGGGGCAGTTGCCCTGGGGCCCCGGAATTCAAAGGGACCTAGGGCTTCTGGTCACCACCACTGCCACTGTGGCAGCAGCAGTGAGTGAAACCCCAGACCCCTTTGAATCACTGTCGGTACGCTGCACCAGGTACTCTGCAGAGCTCTGAGGGCTGGGTGGGGCATTGTGTTCCAGGTGGCACTGAGGCCCTGCCCGAGGCCCCACCCATTCCAGGAGTGTGGAGCCGGCCCGCCACACACCATGTCCCATTTCTTGCAATGGCCGTCTGCCCCACTGTATCTGTGCCATACAATGGAAGCTCAGCTCAACTTCTGACATGCACAGATATAAGATCTCTTGAATGCTCATTGTACAGTGCTCTTTTCTTTGAAAATAATTGCCCGTTGTCTTCAGAAAATATGGTAATGTACCGTAAAATCACAGGACATACAGTCAGTCTTAGCATTTTGGAGCTACCCTGCAAAAGTATACAACTGATGTTTGCAATGACCATACCAACATGCCCAGGCCTAACAATTTAGGGGAAGACTACCAAGACTATTATTTTAGGTACCCTTAATTTATATAATCATTTTCTATAAAAGGATGTGGTGGATGCAGAATTCAGGAATCTGTCAGCATATTCAGCGTAAGTTCCCACTGCCCCTAAATTACACTCTGTTACACAACCCACGCCTCTTAAAGGCATGGTTCTCTACAGTGGAAGGGGCTAGGAACTTTTAAGTCAGTAATTTTTTAGACGAGCATCAGTCTCCTGCACCAAAGGAAGACAAGGCCAGCTCTTCAACTGCCATATTTATAAGAATCTGCTGACCACAAAAGTCTCTGTCAGCTGGAGAGTTATGTGTGAGTATTATCATTTATACAGAGAGTCAAACTATGGACTATTTTATGCACTGGTTCGAAGGAGTAAGGGGAGCAAATCTCCCCCTTTCTTGCTTACACTTCTGCTCTGGACCACTATTTCTTGCATTCAGGGGGAAGCAGGCTCCACAAAGCTACTATGTCCCCGTGCACCAGCGGGCAGGAAGAGACCCATTTCACACCCTCCCCACCTCCAACACACTCTGCGGCCATCAAGTTGGGGTAGACATGCTATGTCAGATACAGAGAATTGTAGTCAACTCGCTCCCCAGAGCAGCAGGGTGACCAGCCAGGAGATGCCAGCTCTGAGGGTGAGCCTACATGGCAGCTGCGTGCCTCTCCCTATGAACAGACAGACTCATGCTAGTGGGGAGGAAGCTGACATGCTAAAAATAACTGCAGAGACATGGTGGCTTGGGCAGCGGCTGACGGTCTCAAGCACAACGGACGCCCAAGGTCCAAGATTGGGTGACTCCACTCTGTTATTTTTTGTTCACTGGCTTAAGTCTCTCTCTCAGGGAGGCACCGTCACTTCCCAGTTACAATATGGGGATACAATGGAAGTTACATTTTTTACCCCTGGGATGGCACAACATAATTAATCATAATGGTAAGGCAGAAATGTTTAGTGATTTGACTAAGGCCCCGACGAAACTGATGCTGCTTTCGGGTGTAGAATATCAAGCCCTTTCTTCTCAGGCCTATGCCTATTTCACTACTCCATGCTACCACTCCTGTTATCAAATTGTCCCTCCCTGAGGCCAGAGGTTACAATCTCTGCACATGAAATGATCCAGCTCCGTTTCAGACAGTCAGCTGGACTGGCAGCAGCTATAGCAACATAAGAACTGAGTCTTGTAGTCCGTTGGCTTGCATGGACTCCAAGACACAGCCAAGTCATGTGACTGCAGAACAGCAGAAAATCCAGAATAACCTATGATAGGATGGGGAAAAAATCACAACCGACCCTTCAGCCTCAGAGGTCAGTTTACATTTGCAAGGCTATTGTCATAAGGAAAGAGTTGGAAATTTACTTTCCTTGCATGAGATTCACTCTGTATTTTTAGATGCACGCCCAAAGCTCAGCTCCAGAGAAAAAGCATTCACAATTAATTTCGTCACCACTATGGACATATGTGCTGCACTAGTTAGAACCCAGGTAAAGGACTGAGCATCAGTGTTTTACAAGTTTGCAGCACATCCAGTGCAGCTGGGTATGGCTTGAAACAGTATATACAGAATCCCACTCATGGCTTTCTGTAGAATTATGGCTGGTTTTAAGGAAATGCATGCTCTATTCAGTGGTGTGAGATTCAGGTTCATAGCCTACTGCTGTAGTTGAATTGTCTGAAAAGACATATGGCATCCCAAGTGTAACAGATAGTTGAATCTCAAGGGGGGACCATTGTTCATTCATCTGGACCAAGTGACATTCTTTATGCAAGAATAATTCCTGATTAAAGGGTGAGTTTTAATGGAAACTAATTAGGCAACCTCTTTAGCCTGGGCATAATGATCAAATGAGCTGTCACAGAGTACCTGATACAATGATCTCACTTGGTACAAGATTTTATTCCTTAGCAATTACACTCCCACATTGCACTGCATGTGTTTATTGCCTGGAGCACACATGTCAAATTAAAGAGCAGCTTATGCACCTGATATTTAATTATTGCCTAGCACTACAGACAACCGGGAAATGTCAAAGCGAGCAGTCCTACATAGTAGCAACTAAAACTGATATCTTCTTTGGCAAAGAAAAAATAGAGATAAAATATGTATGGATGATTCAGTTGTCTTACAATTCACAGTTACAAAATATGGCCTCCCAAATCTTAAATAATTTACCATTGTGCTGAATTCAGAGAACTCTGTCAAGGCAGAAGAGTATGCGAAACGGGTTCAATGGCTCACTTGATTATTTATTAAATGCATCCTTACATGATTAAAGTGTTTACAAAATCTGGTCAAATCTCAGCTGTTGCAGCTGTTTTATACTACACTGAAATAAGAAAGCAATTGCTACTTCTATAGGTATGGACTAATAAACAGGTCTGATAAAACATACATTTGCTAGCAAATGAGTTGAACACCATTGTCCCAGTGTTAGCTTGACCAATGCTAATTGTAATTGGAAACTTTTCTAAATTCCTTCATAGTCAGATCACCTCCCTAATTCTAGAAGTAATAAGGCTAAAATGAAAACCCAGGAGTATTCAGAAAAAAGATGTAAGCAAAATGTCTCCAGTAGACTGAGACAGTCTAAAGAGAAAAGAAAGTTTTACAGTCACGTTGAAGGTGCTGACATTAAGGTGAGAAAATAACCGTACCACTGAGTTTTGACTGCAATTTGTAATAAAGAAAAAAATGTGCCTAATATGAAAAAGTCACCCTAGTCCATGATCTGTATCTGAACACCCAAATACAGATCAGATGGTGTCCCAGGGTTAAGAAAGTTGTGTATGTATCTTGGACCATTCTACTCCAAATAAAGGAATCTAATTACCCGTAATCTTAATTGCATAGTCTAATACTAAAAAGGCTTAATAAGAGTGCTTTTGTATTTACAAAACTGCACAGCTTGTGAAAGAACCCTCAAAACATTTGGCAGGAATCCCAGCCGAGGTATGACTGACTGGAACCTCTAATGACTACAACATGTAAACAAGTGTTTTGTTTCGACTGATAATCATTAACTTCCAGTGTCAGACTTATCCCACAAGGTTTTGTTCACTGCTTCACCAGTCTGCTTTACAAAGGCATCTGGTGCTAAGGGAAAGGGAAAGGGGAAAAAATTGCAGAGTGCTATACAGTGTTGTCACTCTTAAACTAAAGTGGCAGTAGGCAAATGAAAGGGTCATGAGGTAAATGATTCTAACAAGGAGCAAGCTGCTGTGATAATTCCCACTATTCATTGATGGGCCCTCTTACTGTGTGATTTAGGCACTGATGTGATGTGCCAGATCTTCTGGTTATTTTATTTTTTAATGAAGAAAAGTAATTTGACACCAAATCACTTGGATTATTGTTCCACACCTTGGTATTTTTCAAAATTCAATCGGTTTAAAAAGCAATTTCTCTCTCTAAGTGCAGCACTGCTGGAACAGTCTGCAGTAGGAATAGCACAGCCCCTTTACACAGGTTTTAAAAAGGAAAAGCTAACTCAGCTGATAGGACAAATCTAATATCATAAGTGCAGGTTCAAAAGCCCAAAGTTACATTTGAGTCATAGATTATCTCAGCTTTAAAGTAAGGAGCAAGAGAAGAGTTTTAGAAGTGCAATAAAGGTGTCCAGAGTCTCAGCTACTGTAAAATGATGTAGTGACAAATAAATCAACAGTGATAATCTGGTTTACACCAGGTGAGGATTTGGCCCCAAAAATTTTGAATTTCTTCGCCTGTTACAATACTTACTGTTTAAACCTTTTGTACAGAACTTTGAAGGACTCATAATACATTATGAATGATACCATGTAAACTTTATTATGCAAGTGCAGAAAATAACATGATGTAAAATAGCCACATTAACATTTTCTGATCATAGGGGGGTTTTTTCCCCAAGAAAGATACCGAAGTATAGCACTGGCATTATTATTAAAACGTGCAATAGCTGACCAGTCTCCTTCATAGATTTCAAGGCCAGAAGAGACCACTGGGATTACTGAGTTCAATTGCCTGTATGACACAAGCTATAGCACTCCCCCAAAATAATTTCTTCAGCAGATCTTTTAGAAAAACATCCAGTGTAGATTTAAAAATTGTCAGTGATGCACGGTTCACCATGACCCTTAGCAAATTGTTTTAATGGTAAATTATTCAGACTGTTAAAAAATGTACACCTCCTTTCTAAGCTGAATTTGTCTAGCATCATCTTCTAGCCATTGGATCATGTTCTACCTTATTAAATACATGCTCCTCATATAGTGACTTACACAATGTGATCAGGGCATACCTTTATCCTTCTCTTGGTCAAGTTAAATAAATTCAGCTCCTTGAGCCTTTTGCCATAAAGTATATTTTCTAACTCGGTTCATTCTTGTGGCTCTTCTTTGAAAAGCCTCTTCGATTTTTCACTGTCCTCCCTGAAATAGGGAGGCCAGTACTGGACACAGCATTCCAGTAGCAGTCACACCAATGTGAAACACAGAGAAAGCCCCTCTTCTACCTGAGACTGGGAACATACTAACTCTGTCTTTGAGTCTCTTTGTTTAAGAACTCCTCCTAAATAGTATGCAGAATTACCATATGGGGTCAATAAGGGACAGAGATGGGGACTGGAGAGGTATACCCACATTGGGCCGGCAGGGGTGGAGAAAGGGACAGCTATCTAGTATATATTTCTGAGAGTTTGTGTGTCTGTCTGTCTGTCCCACAGTGGGGAGACATGCAACCCTTCTCTGGTTGTGCCCGCTGCAAATGCAGGGGCTATGAACAAGTGCTTCTCACCTGGCCCCAGGCTGCCATGGTGAGAGAGGGATGAAGTTATCCTCTCTCCGTGGGGCAGCCTGTATACTGAACCCCTCACCCCCAGAACAATGATTTTTAAATGAAGAAAAACAAAACTTATTTTGAATGAAGGACCTGAGCAAAGCTGGGTAACTTTTCTAGTCCATTCATAAATAAGGGTCAGTTGTAAATCCATTTAACTATTAATGCCACTAAGAATCAGTTTCAAATGTTTAAATTTATTCCATGTCTTAGTATGATATTGCCTTCATATCAAGGATTTCTAGGTAAGTTAGTAAAGCAGTGTGAGGAGTTCCATGCACTGATCTCAATACTCCGCAAAGGGATTTAGGCATACATCTCTCAAACACTTTGATATATAACCCCACAAAATCAGGTAGGCACTGTGGATCAATCTGTTAAATTTATTAAAACACTGACATAGCAAGTCTGCAGTTGTTTAATTTTCATTTTAACAGCTGCCTCACAAGATAATGTGCCCTCATAACTATGTTTTATATAAAAGCACATTATGCCTTTACACAGCACACATAAATGGCTAGTGATTATTAACAATGTTAAGATGTCAGTAGAAACAAACCAGTATAACGATGTACATTTAACCACCATAAATGTAGCAAATGACTGCCACGTTTTGTAAGGTGAGCATCCAAAAATGACACAATAAATAAAGGCAAAAATATATACGGAGAGAAGAAGAAATTTAGAAAAAAAAAGTCTAACTTCACAAAAAGCATCACACAAAAGAACTTAAGCTCATCACTGTTGTTGTTAGTATTATTACTAGTATTAGAATTAGAGGAAAGATGCTTTATAAGTACTTTGTATTTCCACCTGAAAATTTTACTCACTTGTTTAAAAAAAGTTCCTAAAGTGAATTAAAACTTGTTTTCTTCCAGTTCCTGGATTTCAATGTTTTGGAATGCTTCACAAAAACAATCTCAGAGTAAAACTTCTGAAAGTCCAGAAATGCACATGTGCCATTTATTTATAGATTGCAAAATAAGTCCACTTTTGATGAAAAATTAGTTAAGAAAACTGGAAGTTTAGGTAGGAAAATTGCTATTTAAATTATTACTAACATTTTGGAAGCTTTTAGCCTCAAAATGGGATACTCTGCATCTTTTTTTTCATCTGCTGCAATCAGGTGTAAAGGATCAAGATAAAAAGAGTGGATTAGAAAGGATTCACATTGTTTGTGGTGTTGCTGTTCATTCTCTCCTGCTTGTCATTTCAATTCTTGCTTCTTTTAAATTCTTAAACTCAGTAACATGAAGTTTCTTGTCAGGTAGGCCTTCTCAAATATGAAAAAAAAATCTGATTTTATTTACAAAATTTCCGGCTAGGAGAAGGATAATGAAAAAAACCCACAATACAATATAAATTGAAATTGTCAACTGGATTACTGTTTGTTTGTTTGTTTGTTTGTTTGTTTGTTTGTTTGTTTTTTGCCAACCAACCCATGCATTACATGAGCTATATAAGTTGGATAAACGTTTTTAACCTATTCAGTTGTGTGCCACCGTCCATATTTTATTTGCAACCATTTCATACATTAGCATATGGTATTCAGAGTTTCAGATCACTTTAACTCTTTCATTAAAAATATGTAAATTATAAACACAAATCAGATGATATTTTGTTTTCCCCATTTTAATATAAATGATCATAGGAAAAGTTGTGTGCAATATGTTTACACACACACACACGAGACATTGTGATATTCCCTGAAAATTAAATGTTTTTCTCAGACTCTCTCAACCCCTCCGCTTTCCTAGTCAATTGTATTTTTATTTATTTTACTGCATGGATTATTCCCAGGTGATGCAATTTTATCGTATAGCAAACATGTCCCCTTTTAAGAACATCGTACTTTAAATATCATCAGTCTCAGAGGTGGCCACAGTGCAGCTTGCTAGCCTCATGCAGCTCTTTAACAGTTAAGTGTGACTCACGGAGCCCCCCATTCCGTTCTCTGCCTTCCAGGAGTGGAGGCGGCTTAGGGGTTCTGTCCTGTGGCAGGCTGGTGAGACTAGGGTGGAGGGGATCTCAGGGTTTCAGCACTGTGAGGCTGAAGCTCCAAGCCTAGGCAGGCATGCCCAGCTCTCAAACTTCTGAAGATTATCGTATGTGGCTTGGAGGGTCAATACGTTTGCCCAGCTCTGATCTATGTAATTCATGGCATCCCTAGCTTCTTTCTCTGTTGCAATAAACCAAGGGGTTGAGATACTCATTTAGAAGCAGTATGAATTCCAAGATATATATATGGTGTATATATTTTATTAACCTAAAACAATAGATGAAAAGAAATGGTCAGGAAACATATGATTTTAAAATGTTAATATTTCATTCCTTAACAGTAAACTGAGTCAAAATGGTAAATTCTTCTTTAAATAGGAATGAGGTAGGTATTTGTTAAGTTTGAAATGTATCGTTTGTTTCTAGTCAGCTTTAACATCTAACATACACATGTTTGTTTCATGCCTAAGGAACAAAAGCCTTAACATTAGCAGGGATGTTAAAAGGCCCAATTAATTAAGCTGTATTAGCTCAATGTGATCAAAACCTAGACACTCATATCCTTTAGGCAAAACAACATCTCAGGTCAAAAAAGTATTCACATAAAAAATAAGCAGAAGTAAGACAGACTCTTCCTTTTTCTTAAATATATATATATTAAAAAACCCTCACATTAACTGTTTGAATGAGCGGATTAGTTTATTTGCACTGTAAATTATTCAAGATCAGATTTTAAAGTTTGTTTGATTTCTGATATGTACAAAAAGAAACTGTTGTCTAATATTGTATATACTGATTGCCTGGCACCACCCAATGGTGAGGCTTAGAAATGCAAGCAGCAATTTTCTCAGATCCAGATGTAATAAATGTGTTACTTTGAAGAGAATAAACAAGATTTTTATTTTGCTGAAATAATAAACAAGTACCCATTTCTTTGTAAACTGGTTGATTTCTCCTAATCCTATTTTTGAAATTAGTTAAATGGATGTGCTTTTTCAAAACTATAGTTTGCTGTTAGAAAAATCATAGTAAAATAATATATCAGCTGTCTAATAAATAATGTACAGTTATTTGCAAGCAGACACATTAGAGAAAGCAATGTGCTTTATTAAATATGTCTGTTTACACTTAACGTGTATTCCCAGCCCCCAGGATGGCAGGGAAAATGTAATGCTATGTTTTCCCCAAGGTAAGAAAATACATTAATTATCACTTTTCTGATGTTATCAAGGTATATAGCCATATGAGAAATGTGACAGGGCAGCACAAATGTAACACATGTTTATGAAGCCAAGATGCAATGCATTCACCCTTACAATTTACTCCTGAGGCAAGAAAATTAGATAAAGATGATTTTGTCTAATTTCAAACCCACTAGAATCCATGGGGTAAGGTGTGTGACTCAAAACTTTACCAGGTTCACGTTACACTAAACAGAAGCTAAAAAAGGTGCAAGAAGAGAAAGAAAAAAATCCAGTGGGAAAAATAAGAAGACATGTGGCCACCACCTTCAATGTTTGGTTTTAACCCATAAACACCAGTAAAACAAACCCCAATAAAAATGTAATCAGTGTTTATCCAATCAATACCATAAAAACCAGAGGAAATCATTATTTGTATCCAAGGACTGTCCACACTATGGGGGCACCAATTCCATATTAACTGTTATGTGAAGACACTGCTGGTGTGCACCAAAGGTCCCCCTGTACACTGTGTCATATTGCTGTTTGAGTAATTTCTTGGTAATTTTCCCTAGTACTCTTTAATATAGTACTACTGGAAGACAAACCAGTGAGAGAGACCTAAACTTAACCATTTTCTAGTTTATTAAAAGTTCAAGCAATTACAATAACCAAAAATTTTTTCAAATAAAATGGTTAATATAATTCCCATAAGCAGTGCAAGACAAATAAACACAGCACAACTCACAATACAGGCTTCAGCCACGATTCAGCCAACTTATTACTATACAATATAATTTTATTTACTATAAATTTAAAGAGGGTTAGCCTAAAATACCTATGATGCAAAGCAGTGCAAAACAAGCTATACTACAATGTTCAAGCTTAATGCACTTACAGTTCATCCTTGATCCCCAACAATCCCCGGACAGGAAGTTGTGGTCTTGTTCCCTCCTTCCTGCTTAGACATCCTAGACTGCGTGATGTGGATGAACAGGCCCAGAACTTCTGGTTATGTGAACAGAGTTTGCAAGTCCACTCTGCTCCTCCCTCCCAAAGCATATGTGTGCAGAAGCATCCCTAATACTAAGCAAGACCCAGTTGTTCCACACCTTGTTGCCCCGTGGTATTCCAGCCATGTGCACTTATTTATTCCAGCATCCTTAGATATGCTACTCACTTTACTGAACATTATTTATAAAATCTTTCATTTACATCATTATCCTAAGGTCTTTACCCCTTTTGAGGTTAGCACTTTCATAAAGTACAGGGTGCGCCGGTTGTGTCGCCCTCTATTTCTATAAGCCACATCATAATAATTCTGGAAATTTTGATCGTGCTTGTTTTTAATGTTATACACTTTAATGATTAGAGCACTTTAAGCAATTTATTAGTAGGCCTCGCCCAATGACCAAGGGCATGAGCTTAGCAGTTTCAACACTTTAAGCAGTTTACAGTCAAACCTTTACCCCATGACTGAGGGCAAAAGGTTGCATTTCCACAGACTTGCTTTAGCCAGAGGCCCACCTGCATGCTTGCTAGCACCAGACTTAAATAGGGTCTTGCTTCTTAGCTGAACTCATGTCAAGCCAGAGAAGGCCGTGCAGACTCCTCCACACTGATACTTTGGGCTACATGTAATGCTCATTGTCTCAATGCATAAATTCCAGTGCCCGAAATCAAGAGGGGCTTTACAGAAGAACTGAGGCCCTGCAGGCTGTAGCCCTGAAATTATGTAGAAGCTACATTAAAACTTTCCCAAATTAAACATGAAAGAGAACTATAAAGTTAGTTCAGCTCCTCTTGCTTTACACATTTTATGTTAGATTTAATTTCGTTTCTTGTCTTCCATATTTTTAGTTTCTCATGTGGTACAAATTTTTGTATTGACAATGGAGGTAATGGCAGCTACTGAGGGAACTGATTATCACCTTGGGAAAAGTAGATTGGAACTGTGGGATAAGCATATTAGGTAGATGCTTCAGCTAGAACGATCAGCAGTAAAGCAGTTAACAGAGTTGACACTGCAGTTGTGATCTTTAGGTTTCAAAGTCAACAGCTCAGAGAGAAACAGAGGCAGCATATCCAGCTCAGAGCTATTGTTCCAGACTCTCTCAAAAAACACAGTAAGTCAACAGTTTACATCCAGTTCCTGATTTTTAAATTTACCTTTCAACAATAAGGGCTAAAAACATTTATTTAAATGACCATTTATTCTAGAACACAGTTTTGCAGGAGGGAAGATAAATTCTGAGACAACTTTTCCAGTCAGAAAGCCATAGAATGTGTATGACACTGACAATAATACATTCATCTCCATAAAAACTTCCATCTCATTATTTCAAAACACTTTTGCAAACAATTTAAGCCTCACAAGACAGCCGGAAAATGAGGATGCATTCTTATACCCACTTTATAGAAAGGAAAACTGAGGCAGAAAGGGATCAAGTGACTTTTCCAAAGCCAGATGGCATGTCTGAATCAGTGCCAACTACAGAATCCAGATCTTCTTACTCGCAGTCCTGTACTTGAACCAATGGACCATCCCTCTTCTCTTCCATTATTCTGTAGGAAGCAATCTGACCAATTCCAAAGGTGCCCTGAAATCAATGGAAGAATAGATAAGGGGCAGTGTATGACCATGCTATTGTAGGTTTCAACACTGTAAGATCATATTTGTAAAAAGATTTTATTTTAAAGGGAAAACATAACAAGTAGACCCACCAATAAGGGGGAGAGCAAAGGGGACAACTGCCCTAGGGGCTGCGACAGTTCTAAGGGCTGGCCAGGGGGCAGGGGTGCAGCATGCTCTGGGTAGTGCTGATGGCCACCTCTTCTGCCAGAGGCTCCACCCATTCCACCCCGACTTTACCCAGGGGCCCCGCAAGTCTGTCTGCTCCCCTGACAAGAACAAAGCTCGTAGCACTACACACAATATTACAATTTGCATGCTATCTTCACAAGGATGAACTGTTTTCTAAGGCTAAAACACCATAATTAAACCACTCTGAGTAGCACTAAAAATATTCCAGTTCAAAATTGTTAATGAAGCTAGAGAGTGAATGCAAATCTACAAGTCCCAAAGCTGGTATAGCACCATGTAATTTTAAAGTAGCAGACCCTGGGAAATCCCTTAGCAGCATACCACAATCCCCACTAAAGCACTGAGTCCCATTGTAGCACATTAATGGCCTACACAGCAGCATTGCATCCGTTTCTGTACACTGAAAAAAAAGGGCCTTTACAGTTTCTGAGCAATCTGACTCTAGTGACGAAACCCTGGACCAAAAAAACAGTAACATGACTACTTGAACTGCTGGTGAAAAGGAACTCCAGTACCTTTTAGCTGCAGGCTTCTGAGGCCTATAACAATTGTTTTAGTCTCCCCCTTGAAGAGGCATTAGTCATAAAGGGTGATAAACATGAGTGGAAACCAGAAACATGAAAATGAGTTGCTCAGATTAGGGGATTTGTGATTCCAGATCACTGTGAGACAAACCCTGTTAGGTACTGAGCACATTCAAGTCCACCTGGCCCAAATCCTCAAGTTTTCAATGATTCCTCATGAAATGGTAAAACTCCCAATGATGTTCCAACCATCCTGCCCTCCAAAGATACTGTGAAGCACTAGGATGGCAGAAGGAACAGACAGGGCCCTCCCAGCTAACGGAGGAAAACTCAAAGTGGTGGGCTCTTTCTTTACCCCTGGTGCAGAGAGCATAAGCTATCAGGGGGACAATCTTGCTATAGAAGAAAGGAGGCAGATGGGGCTCCCAGCTTGAACAACTGTTCTTCCCCATTAGGTATTAGTGTATCCCACCAGCTAGTTGAAAAGATTGAAATCCTATAAAGTTATCTCATCTGGGAACAGCTCCATCTCCTGCTCTTATTTCACATTCTCCTGCCTGATCACTGTGTGATCAGTGACTGAACCTCTAGCAAGCTGATCTGATATGAAACTGTCACAGCTCCATCCCCCGACCTGACACTATGGCCACATCTACACTGTAGCCTTCTTCCGCAAAAGCTTATGCAAATGAAGCACGGAGTGGAATATCGCTGTGCTTCATTTGCATAATTAATTAGCAGCTGCTTTTGCTCAAAAACCCCCTTTTGTGCAAGAGCCATTCCTTCTGAAAAAATGAGGAAAAACGGCTCTTGCGCAAGAGGGGGGTTTTGCGCAAAAAAGGAGCAGTCTGCACAACACCTTTTTCTGCAAAAGTGGCTACTAATTAATTATGCAAATGAAGCATGGTGATAGTCCACTCCATGTTCCATTTGCATAAACGTGTAGACGTAGCCTATGAGTGCAGAGATTGGGGTCTGGCTAACCAAATAAACTCTGCAAAACCTGTCTCTGTGATTCCCAGGGAAAAACTTATTAAATCTCAGTCCCTCTGAGAGTCAATGAAAAAACAAGATTGGTTCCTCGCTGTCACCACCCAAGTGATTCCAAGAAAATCAGGGAAGAGGTCACTTGGGAATCCCATCCCTAAGTTAATGCTTTCCCCCCTGCCCCAACCTCCATTTTGCTTGGGAATCCACAGACAACAATGGACTCTGCCCTTGTAACTAGGCACTTAGTTCTAAGGGCACAACAATCAACCAATACCAGTTAATTAGAATACAAAGAAAACTCTTTTATCATGAAAACAAAACTACTGTTGCAAGCAAAGTAAATTGGCTAGATGGTAAATAGCCACAATTTGATATATACTCAGGGAAAGCGCCTGGGCTGTAATCCTGAGTTACAAAAGAGAAAAACAATTAGCCAGCTCATACACGATTTCCAAACCCCCAAACAAGGAAAACAATAAACCCTGATGGACTATTTAAATTTACACATTTCAGAAAGTCTAGGAGAAACTGCTCTGATCTGAAACAAAAAAGATAGAGAAAAAATCCCCTCTTTTCCTGTTTGAAATTCCTATCTGCATTTTTACTGGCTGACTGCCTGATACCTTTACTAGGTACCTGGGTTAACTCCCTAGTCACCTGCTGTTGATCAGCACTCCTGATCATGACAGAAACCAAAGGCCTATGTGAGATTTTCAGTTCTAACTTTCTGGGATGATGCCAAGGTACCAACCTTTGTGAACTCATTGGTTCAGCTATTCTAATGTACTTCATCTAATGCACAGATCTCCAGAGAATACTTGTTTCTTCAAAAAAACAAAAATCATAGATCTCTTAATCTCTTTGCCCTACACTAGAGAGTTATTTCAAAATAACTCCTCTTCTTTGAAATAAGGAGAGCATCCACACTGCCAAGCACGTTATTTCAAAATGAGGGGATGGTTATTTCAAAATAACAACTCCTGTTTTTCTTGGGGAATATGTTTCTTTTGAAATAGTTATTTCAGGAATTATTATTTCAAATGTAGTTATTTTGAAATAATTTCCTGGTGTAGACATGTCCATTAGAAGCCCTGGCCCAGTTAAAGAACTATGATTTGATTGGAATAACGGAGACTTAGAGGGATGACTCGCATGACTGGAGCACTGTCATGGAAGGGTATAAACTGTTCAGAAAGAATAGGCCAGGGAGAAAAGGAGGAGTTGCACTGTATGGAAGAGAGCAGTATGATTGCTCGGAGCTCCAGTACAGTACTTAGAGGGAAAAAAGACTGTTGAGAGTCTATGGGTTAAATTTAGAGGTGGAAGCAGCAGGGGTGATGTTGTGCTTGGTGTCTGTTATAGACTGCCAGGTCAAGAGGATGATGTAGATGAAGCTTTCTTTGGACAACTGAGAGAAGCTTCCAGATCGGAGGCCCTGGTTCTCATGGGCGACTTTAATCACCCTGACATCTTTTGGGAAACCAATACAGCAGTACACAGACAATCCAGGAAGTTTTTGGAGAATGTTGGGGATAACTTCTTGGTACAAGTGCAGAAGGAACCAACCAAGGGCCATGTGCAGCATGACCTGCTGCAAACACGGAGGGACTAGTAGGGGAAGTAGAAGTGGGTGACAACTTGGGAAGCAGTGATCATGAGATGGTAGATTTCAGGATCCTGACCAAAGGAAGAAAGGATTGTAGCAAAATACACACCCTGGACTTCAGAAGAGCAGACTTTGACTCCCTCAGGATACATCTACACTTGCTCCCTAGTTCGAACTAGGGAAGCAAATGTAGGCGACCGAAATTGCTAATGAAGCAGGGATTTAAATATCCCACACTTCATTAGCATGATCTCGCCGGCACATTACTCCGCTCAACAGCAATTTCAAAAGTGAAAATGCATGCCAGGATGCGTTAGTTCGAACCAAACCCCTTGGTTCGAACTAACATTACTCCAGGATAACTTCTTGGTACAAGTGCTGAAGGAACCGACCAGTGGCAATGTGCAGCTTGACCTGCTGCTCACAAACAGGGAGGAATTAGTAGGGGAAGTAGAAGTGGGTGACAATCTGGGAAGCAGTGATCATGAGATTGTAGATTTCAGGATCCTGACCAAAGGAAAAAAGAAGAATAGCAAAATACACACCCTGGACTTCAGAAAAGCAGACTTTGACTCCCTCAGAGAACTGATGGGCAGTATCCCCTGGGATGCTAACATGAAAGGGAAAGGAGTCCAGGAGAACTGGCAGTATTTTAAAGAAGCCTTATTAAAGGCACAGGAAGAAACCATCCTGATGCGCAGCAAGAAAAGCAAATATGGTAGGCAACCAGATTGCTTTACCAGGAACATCCTTGCTGAGCTTAAACACAAAAAGGAAGTTTACAAGAAGAGGAAACTTGGACTGATGACTAGGGAGGAGTATAAATATATTGCTCGAGAATGCAGGGGAGTTATCAGGAAGGTGAAAGCGCAATTGGAATTGCAGATGGCAAGGGATGTCAGGGGTAACTAGAAAGGTTTCTATAGGCATGTTAGCAATAATAGGGTGATCAGACAGGTTGTGGGGCCCTTACTGGATGAGGGAAGTAACCTAGTGACAAATGATATGGGAAAAGCTGAAGTACTCAATGCTTGTTTTGCCTCTGTCTTCACGGACAAGGTCAGATCCTAGACAAATGCACTAGGCAACGCAGTGGAGGAAGGAGGTGGACAGCCCTTGGTGGGGAAAGAACAAGTTAGGAACTATTTAGAAAATCTAAACATACACAAATCCATGGGCCTGGATTTAATACATCTGAGGGTACTGAGGGAGTTGGTAAATGTCATTGTGGAGCCTTTGACCATTATCTTTGAAAACTCGTGGAAATTGGGAGAGATCCCGGATAATTGGAAAAGGCAAATGTAGTGCCCGTCTTTAAAAAAGGAAGAAGGACAATCCAGGGAACTACAAACTTATCTAAGTCCCTGGAAAAATCATGGAGGGGATCCTCAAGGAATCCATTTTGAAGCACTTGGAAGAGGGGAAAGTGATCCGGAATAATCAACATGGCTTCACGAAGGGCAAGTCGTGCCTGACCAATCTGATTAGCTTCTATGATGAGGCTCTGTGGATATAGAGAAGTCAGTGAAAATGATATACCTTGACTTTAACAAGGCTTTTGATACGATCTCCCACAATATTCTTGCCAGTAAGTTAAGGGAGTATGGATTGGATAAATGGACTGTAAGATTAATAGAAAGCTGGCTAGACTGTTGGGCCCAACAGGTAGTGATCAACGGCTCGATTTCAGGTTGGCAGTTGGTTTCAAGTGAAGTGCCCCAAAGATCAGTTCTCGGTCCGGTTTTTTTCAACATCTTTATTAATGACCTGGATGAGGGGATAGATTGCTCCCTCAGCAAGTCTGCAGATGACACTAAGCTAGGGGGAGAGGTACATACTCTGGAGGTAGATATGCTGGAGGGCAGGGATAGAGTCCAGAGTGACTTAGGCAAATTGGATGATTGGGACACTAGAAATCTGATGAGGTTCAACAAGGACAAATGCAGAGTCCTGCAGTTGGGGCAGAAGAATCCCAAACATTGTTACAGGCTGGGAACTGAATGGCTAAGTAGCAGTTCTGCAGAAAAGGACCTGGAAATGACAGTGGATGAGAAGTTGGATATGAGTCAACAGTGTGCCCTTGTAGCCAAGAAGGTTAATGGCATACAAGGGTGCATTAGGAGGAGCATTGCCAGCAGATCCAGAGAAGTGATTATTCCCCTTTATTCGGCTCTGGTGAGGCCATATTTAGAACATTGTGTCCAGTTCTGGGCCCCTCACTATAGAAAGAATGTGGACGCATTGGAGAGGGTCCAGCGGAGGGTGACCAAAATGATTAGGGGGCTGGAGCGCATGACCTATGAGGAGAGACTGAGGGTATGTCTACACTACAAACTTAGTTCAAACTAACAGACGTTAGTTCAAACTAACTTTCATAGGTGCTACACTAGCGCTCCGTTAGTTCGAACTAGGTAATCCTCATTCCACAAGGATTTAAGCCTAGTTTGAATTTACTAGTTCGAATTAAGGGCTGTGTAGACCCTTAATTCGAACTAGTGGGAGGCTAGTCCTCCCCAGGTTTCCCTGGTGGCCACTCTGGCCAACACCAGGGAAACTCTACTGCCCCCCTCCCGGCCCCGGACCCTTTAAAGGGGCACGGGCTGGCTACGGTGCCCATGCCAGGTGCAAGCCTGCCAGCACCCAGCCAGCAGACCCTGCACCTGGCACGGATCGAGCCACCCACCCGATGCCCCCCAGCCCTCCCCCTCTTCCTGGGACCAGGCTGGCGGCTCGCGGGAGCTTGCCCGGGACCGCAAGAGGCGGGCACCCGCCTGGGCTAGTGCGACATCGTGGAACTCATCCACGACCTCCGCACTAGGTACAGGAAAGTGGCCGGCTAGGGCAGGAGAGCTGCCAGCCTGGCCACCCAGGAGCAGGTGTGCATGAAAATCAAGGGGGTCCACTGAGACCCCCGACCCTGAGACCTGAGCTTACAATGGCCGTACTGGATCAGACCAAAGGTCCATCTAGCCCAGTAGCCTGTCTGCCGACAGCGGCCAACCCTAGGGACCCTGGAGGGGATGGACCGAAGACAGTGACCAAGCCATTTGTCTCGTGCCATCCCTCTCCAGCCTTCCACAAACCTTGGGCAGGGACACCACTCCTACCCCCTGGCTAATACCACTCCATTGACACAACCTCCATGACTTTATCTCACTTCTCTTTAAACTCTGTTCTAGTTCTAGCCTTCACAGCCTCCTGCAGCAAGGAGTTCCAAGGTTGACTCTTTGCTTTGTGAAGAACAACTTTCTGTTACTAGTTTGAAGCCTGCTACCCATTCCTTTCCTTTGGTGTCCTCTAGTCCTTCTTTATGGGAACTAATGAAGAACTTTTCTGTATGCACCCTCTCCACCCAACTCCTGCTTTTAGAGACCTCTATCCTGTCCCCCCTCCGTCTCCTCTTTTCTAAACTGAAAAGTCCCAGTGGGTATGTCTACACTACCCTCCTAGTTCGAACTAGGAGGATAATGTAGGCATACCGCACTTGCAAATGAAGCCCGGGATTTGAATTTCCCGGGCTTCATTTGCATAAGCGGGGAGCCGCCATTTTTAAAACCCCGCTGGTTCGAACCCTGTGCAGCACGGCTACACGGGGCTCGAACTAGGTAGTTCGAACTAGGATTCCTATTCCGAACTACCGGTACCGATTCCTATTTCGAGGTGTACCGGTAGTTCGGAATAGGAATCCTAGTTCGAACTACCTAGTTCAAGCCCCGTGTAGCCGCGCTGCACGGGGTTCGAACCAGCGGGGTTTTAAAAATGGCGGCTCCCCGCTTATGCAAATGAAGCCCGGGAAATTCAAATCCCGGGCTTCATTTGCAAGTGCGGTATGCCTACATTACCCTCCTTGTTCGAACTAGCAGGGTAGTGTAGACATACCCAGTCTCTTTAGCCTCTCTTCATATGGGACCTGTTCCCAACCCCTGATCATTTTAGTTGCCCTCCCCTCTCCCAGCCTCTCTCTTCCCCTCTCCCACCTCCTTTTCCCAGTCTCCCCCAGTTTTGTTCAATAAAGACAGATTCCATATTTGAACACAATTGTCCTTTATTTTGTACATCAAGAAGAGGGGCTAGGGAAGGGTAAGTGGAAGGAGGTGAGGGAGGAATGTGGTACGCGCCCCTGATGGGGAGGACTGGGATGGCTCTGCAGGCTTTTGGGGTGGAAGCTCTCCTGCAGCCCCCCAATTGCTCCCTCTCCGCAGATGGCAGCCTGCGGCAAGTGCAGCAGGGCTGATGGCCGAGTGGTGTGATGTGCCCAGTGTGGGTACTCTGGGCAATCCAAGCCAGGACTGCTTTGCAAGCGGGGCACCCCTGAGAACTGTCTGTCCGGGGTGGGGGTCAGGACCCTTTAAGTACAGCTCTCAGCTAGCCTGAGACAGCATCTCCACGCTCTAAGTCCTCCTCTGATGCCCTGCTGGCACTGCTTCCGGCCATCCTTAAGCCCGGTTCAGGGTGCACTTAATGTGGACATGCTAGTTCGAATTAGCAAAATGCTAATTCAAACTAGTTTTTTAGTCTGGATCTGTTAGTTCGAATTAGCTTAGTTCGAATTAAGTAATTCGAACTAAGTTAGTTCGAATTAACGTTGTAGTGTAGACGTATTCTGAGGGATTTGGGTTTTTTTAGTCTGAAGAATAGAAGACTGAGGGGGGATTTGTTAGCAGCCTTCAACTTCCTGAAGGGAGGTTCCAAAAAGGATAGAGGGAGGCTGTTCACTGTAGTGATGGATGGAAAAACAAGGAGCAATGGTCTCAAGTTACAGTGGGGGAGGTCTAGGTTGGATATTAGGATAAACTATTTCACTAGGAGAGTGGTGAAGCACTTGGATGGGTTACGTAGGGAGGCAGTGGAATCTCCATCCCTAGCGGTGTTTAAGTCTCAGCTTGACAAAGCCCTGTCTGGGTTGATTTAGTGGGGTTTGGTCCTGGCTTGGACCAGGGGCTGGACTTGATGATCTCCTGAGGTATCTTCCGATTCTATGATTCTATGATAACTCTGGCAAATATGCAGCACTAGCTGAATTCTGCCTTTGAGTGCACATAAATTGAAATCAATGGGTGCAATCATATAGTTACCTCATAGACATCTTTAGATTTCAGCCAACGGGAAGCATATGCATACTTCTAAAAGGAAAATTTACTCCTTACTTGACATGATACCAGAGGGTATGTCTACACTACCCTCCTAGTTCGAACTAGGAGGGTAATGTAGGCATACCGCACTTGCAAATGAAGCCCGGGATTTGAATTTCCCGGGCTTCATTTGATAAGCGGGGAGCCGCCATTTTTAAAACCCCGCTGGTTCGAACCCCGTGCAGCGCGGCTACACGGGGCTCGAACTAGGTAGTTCGAACTAGGATTCCTATTCCGAACTACCGGTACACCTCGTGGAACGTGGAACATGGAACGAGGTGTAGCGGTAGTTCGGAATAGGAACCCTAGTTCGAACTACCTAGTTCGAGCCCCGTGTAGCCGCGCTGCACGGGGTTCGAACCAGCGGGGTTTTAAAAATGGCGGCTCCCCGCTTATGCAAATGAAGCCCGGGAAATTCAAATCCCGGGCTTCATTTGCAAGTGCGGTATGCCTACATTACCCCGCTAGTTCGAACTAGCGGAGTAGTGTAGACATACCCATATTTACTACAACAGAGGAGATAAATCTCCACTATACTGTATTGGCTTTTACACAGACACTGCTGCAGCTTTAGTGGGATACATATTCATAACAATCCTATACAATTCATAGAATGATTTTGAGCTGACTTTATTCAATGGCATGAATATCCACGGGTCACAACTCGAACCAAGGTTCCACTAGCAACAGTGTGCACTGGTTGACTTTGACGGTACTTGGTTAGAAGGACTTCCATCAGAATCTAGCATGCAGCAAGGGGAGGGGATTTGAAATTAAGTGGCAAAAGAGAATACGGAAAGTAGCATTGGAGCTAGGCAGCAGAATGTTGTCTGGTCTGGAAGGGTTAAAAATAGCTGGTAAGTCTAAAGACACATTGCAACACATATTTTTAAAAGCATTTATAGATCCTTGGAAACAGAAAATACTAGTGGAGATCATGGAATCCCACCTGCCTAAATATTCATTACTTTAAAACCACCACTGAAGGGTTGAAATAGCTCAATAATATTGGGGTAAAAAAGGAATGCAACATATAGGACATGGGGTCTATCTATTCAACTCTTTTTTGTGTTCATTATTTATTAAGTCTTTTGTCTACATTTTTACAGGCTTTAATCTCCATACTTCAATGCCAAACCCTTCTGAATGACAATTTAACACATTTACTCTCTAATTTTTTTAATGTATTAATTAAAATAATCTGTTTTACACTTATTAAAAATAAATTATTTCAAGTTTTAATGTTTTTTCTCCCTGCAACTTTTTCTTAATTAGTTATTTAAACTGTGCTGAAAATCCCAGGCCAATAAATTTCAATATTCATTTTTCTATTTCAATTTTTTAATTTTAAATGAAGGTTAAATATGCATTGATGCTATCTTACATATTTCATTCATTCACCATTTACCACTATTGTTTGTTTGTGTTTGTTTCGTATTTTGCATTTGCATGTTAAAATGAGAATTGTGCATCTATACACTATTTTTCATCTCATCTTGATTTCAAAGAGTTTTAGCAAACTTACAATGTTACACAACTTACACAGGGTTTGCTTCACTACTCAAATGTGGCCACCTCTGGCGAGAAATTCTTCAACTGTTTAACCACACACAGCAATGCTACACAACCCTATGTGACGTGAAGCAAAGAAAGCCTAGAGTGGTATTGACAGTGTGAGAGTCCATTATTCACCAAAATCATTATGGGAATGTTCATTAGAAAAATATAATTAACTATGTTCTAGTCTCTTTGGAACACTGGAATTAATACCCTTACTCTTATGAAAAGACTATCTATCCTCTAATGACACAGGAAATCAAAATCTTAGCTATATGTCTTATTTGAAAGAAAGCATCCTTCCAAAATCTATTAGGGGACTTGGTTAGTATTACTTCGCAGGAAAGACTGCCACTTATTGTACCACCAATGCTACTCTCTGATGTACTTCATTGTCTTTCAGACATAACCTAAAGAAGGACTAACTTGCCAAGCTGAGAGCAGACAAGGGGACAATCCTCCAAAGTATCATTGAAGTAATCTTGTAGGGTCAGACCCAGAATCACAACACACCTAGTGGCTCTACTAGTCCCATAGATCCAACAATACAGATATGGTAAAAAAAATAAAATGAAGAAATGTAAAACCCCTTCAAAATAATCTTAAAAGCTCATCTGCGCTAAATCAAGCAAAGAATATAACAATACAGACGTGTTTAACACAAACTAAGGATATCCCATTGTCTTTTATTTTAAAAACTGCATCTGTTTTTAATAGATATTTCTATCCCCCTTCAAATGCAGGAAAATATTTGGGAATCGCACCAATGGGAGCTGCAAATGCCTCATCTCCAGCCTCCCTCATCTCCCAGAATCTGCAACCCTAGGCAGAGCCCTTACCCTCTTCCATATGCAGCCCACAGCACCCTCACACACTCTGAACTCCTCCTTTTTGGCCTCACACTACGGGGTCCCATAAATTCTAATAGCCCCAAGCCCCCAGAAAAGTTAATCCAGCCCTGGTTAAAATGGCTGAGATCTGTAATCAAACAGTCTGGTTCTTCATTGGAGACTTCTAGCCTGGACCCTTTTTACCTGCATAGAGAGTCCCATTCTTTGAATGTCTCCGATTATAATTAATTATATTATTGTAAAGCAGAGACAAGAAATCTCTATAAAAGTGCTACTTCCCTGAGGGAATGTTGCATGAAAAGGCTTTCTTAAAATATACTTGAATATAATTGAGTCTCACTTTTCATGTAGTACTCCGTTTAGGGAAGCCTGCACACGAAAAACAATATCTTACTAAATTCCTGTTACAATGATTAAATTTAAATCACAACACTCTAGCAGTCATACACTTCTAAACATGTCACTGAAACAAAAAGAACAAAAAAAAATGACAACATTGCACCATTTCATTTTTTCTTTACAATGCTCTTTAAGGTAGAAAAGTGTTAATGAATTGTGACAATATGCAAAATATGTTGCATTGAACTTCTATACTATGGATAATTGTCATATTCTGTTAGGCATCTGCATAGAGAAAAAGCTTTGACAGTGTCTTAGTCTATTTTTACTGCCTTTCGGATAATACTGCTAGGAGTATATACTGAATGTTTTTTATTTTTAGTTTCATACTTCCCAACCTGCCCCCGTTTCCCTGCTTCAACAATATTTTACTACTGTTGATATCAATCCTGATAATTTTAGCAGGAAATGAATAGTCACTAATCCTTATTTTGTAATATTAAAATGGCAATATGTTAAAAATAAGCTTTTCTGCAAATTGATAACTGGGTGTTCAGTAAACATTTCCTTTTAAAGGAGAAGGCTGATCTTGTGGATAAGGCATTAGACTGGGAACAGGAGATATAAATTCAGCTACTGTTTTTACCACAGCTACCCTGTTTGAACAAGTGATTTAATCTCTGTGGGTATGTCTACACTACAAAGTTAATTCGAACTAACAGACGTTAGTTCGAATTAACTTTCATAGGCGCTACACTAGCGCTCCGCTAGTTCGAACTTAATTCGAACTAGCAGAGCGCTTAGTTTGAACTAGGAAAACCTCATTTTATGAGGATTAAGCCTAGTTCGAATTAGCTAGTTCGAATTAAGGGGTGTGTAGCCCCTTAATTCGAACTAGTGGGAGGCTAGCCCTCCCCAGGTTTCCCTGGTGGCCATTCTGGCCAACACCAGGGAAACTCGTCTGCCCCCCTCCCAGCCCTGGACTCCTTAAAGGGGCACGGGCTGGCTACGGTGCCCGTGCCAGGTGCAAGCCTGCCAGCACCCAGCCAGCAGAACCTGCACCTGGCACGGATCGAGCCACCCACCCAATGCCCCCGGGACCAGGCTGGCGGCTCCCGGGAGCTTGCTCGGGAACGCAGGAGGCGGGCACCCACCTGGGCTAGTGCACTAGGCACAGGAGAGCTGCCAGCCTGGCCACCCAGGAGCAGGTGTGCAAGAGAATCAAGGGGGTCCACTGAGCCCTGAGCCCTGAGCTTACAATGGCCGTCCTGGGTCAGACCAAAGGTCCATCTAGCCCAGTAGCCTGTCTGCCGACAGCGGCCAACCCTAGGGACCCTGGAGGGGATGGACCGAAGACAGTGACCAAGCTATTTGTCTCGTGCCATCCCTCTCCAGCCTTCCACAAACCTTGGGCAGGGACACCACTCCTACCCCCTGGCTAATAGCACTCCATGGAAACAACCTCCATGACTTGATCTCACTTCCCTTTAAACTCTGTTCTAGTTGTAGCCTTCACAGCCTCCTGCAGCAAGGAGTTCCACAGGTTGACTATTTGCTTTGTGAAGAACAACTTTCTGTTACTAGTTTGAAGCCTGCTACCGATTCCTTTCCTTTGGTGTTCTCTAGTCCTTCTATTATGGGAACTAATGAAGAACTTTTCTGTATGCACCCTCTCCACCCAACTCTTGCTTTTAGAGACTTCTATCCTGTCCCCCCTCCGTCTCTTCTTTTCTAAGCTGAAAAGTCCCAGTCTCTTTAGCCTCTCTTCATATGGGACCTGTTCCCAACCCCTGATCATTTTAGTTGCCCTCCCCCTCCCAGCCTCTCTCTTCCCCTCTCCCACCTCCTTTTCCCAGTCTCCCCCAGTTTTGTTCAATAAAGAGAGATTCTATTTTTGAATACAATTATCCTTTATTTTGTACATCAAGAAGAGGGGCTAGGGAAGGGTAAGTGGAAGGAGATGAGGGAGGAATGGGGTACGAGCCCCCGATGGGGAGGACTGGGCTGGCTCTGCGGGCTTCTGGGGGTGGAAGCTCTCCTGCAGCCCCCCAATTGCTCCCTCTCCACAGATGGCAGTCTGCGGCAAGTGCAGCCAGGCTGATGGCTGAGTGGTGTGATGTGCCCAGTGTTCGCACTGAGGGCACTCCAAGCCAGGACTGCTTTGCAAGCGGGGCACCCCTGAGAATTGTCTGTCCGGGGTGGGGGTCGGGACCCTTTAAGCACAACCCTCGGCTAGCCTGAGACAGCATCTCCACGCTCTAAGTCCTCCTCTGATGCCCTTCCGGCACTGCTTCCTGCCATCCTTAAGCCCGGTTCAGGGTCCACTTAATGTGGACATGCTAGTTCGAATTAGCAAAACGCTAATTAGAACTAGTTTTTAGTCTGGATCCATTAGTTTGAATTAGCTTAGTTCGAATTAACTAATTCGAACTAAGTTAGTTCGAATTAACATTGTAGTGGAGACATACCCTGTTTCTCCTTTTTCCAGGTGTAAAGTAGGTGAAATAGTAACAATTTCTTTCATTCACACTTTTCTGGCTTCTAACATTGGACTGTAAATTCTTCAGAGCAGGAACTTTACTATGTGTATGTATGCCACGTAGCATAAAGGAGTCCCAATACACTACAGTGATATGAATAACAAGTCTGCGTAGGAAACCAAGTTTTGTTTTAAATGCTTTCTAACGCCCCATACCATGGTAGCCAAAACTACTATCTTTTTAGCCAAAGGAACAATTAGGCTTCAAAAGAAAACCAAACCAAACCACAGATGGTGTCCCTTGGTTGAGGGCCTTGCACTGTATCTCAGATTAGAAGAAACAAAAGCTATTTCGAAGACAAATGTTGAAAAAAATATAATATGGGAAGGGATTAGTTGTTGCGGGACAAGAAAACATCAAACATATTTTATAGTACACCCAAGCCATACTGGTTAATCACAAGGAACATAATGGCCCAAATTAATTGTGTAATCTTATTGAAATGTACATTTATGTAAGGGCTAATCTATGTTACATGTACAAAAATGTACTTTTGTAACAAATTTGTGATTCTTCATTGATATGCTTACACGGCTGTGTCCACAAAAAAGCTTTATTCACCACAGAATCATGAATCAACCAGGTGACTTATCCACACTTACCATGCTACCCAAATGAGTCTCACTGTGAATTACAAAATATGGGTAGCCATTACATTGTGCGTCAGCGACGGATAAAGTGCCCAGAAGACATGCACACAGTACACCTGGAGCATATCAGAAAAAAATACTCTTGGACATCTGCCTGCAGAGAAAGGTTGGGAGGAAAACTAGCAAATCTGTTTCTAGGGCTGTGTATGAATAGAGTGTCCTGTTTGCTCTGAAAAAAAAGTGCAAGCTGAACTGGTTACAGAATTACAATCAGGCATAAAATGGCTTAGGCCATGTAGCAAGATTAAAATTAAATTTGTGTGTGAGTTAGTGAGTTTCCATGATTTTTTTAAATTTGTACTTTTAAAGGAATACAGTATTTTTAAGTCCAAAGCTCTTAGAAGGTCTTCAGGAATAATGAGTCCAATACTGTTTCATAATGTCTCTAGTACTATTTCATAAAATGCCTCTGCTCTACAGCTCCCCACTTTGCTCATAAAAATCACATAATAAATAACCATCACTCAGAATGTTCTTTAGAAAGGCCAGGAATAATGTCCTTTTGCACATGTTATAAAGTATGTATTTACTAGAGTAAGTCAAAATTTTTGCATCAAAAAAGAATGCCAATGAAAAATTATTTTTCACCCAAAATGAAAATTTTGGGGGGAAAAATCATTCTCAATGTTTTTATAAAAAAGCAGAAAATGAAACCCTTTTTTTTTTTACTGAAAATTGGAACAAAATGATTTTGAGCAATAGAAAATGTTGAGGATTTTTTTTCATTGAAAAGTTGAAAATATTTCACAGAAAATTTTGACAAAAACTAAACTTCTATTTTTTCCTCAAGAATATTTTTTCTGTTAAGAAAATTGCCATTTTTCAAGAGCACTAGATCTAGTATGGTGCCTTATGAACCCTTTATTCCTTAGGGATATCTAAGATTTCCAGCGGATTCTTCAGAACTTTGGGGCACGATAGGGAGGCTAATGAAATGAAATAGGGAAGCTAAAGAGTGAAGAGGGTAGTTGGGAAGCACAGATGGGACTTAACTAGTTCCTGTAGTTCATATTAGATATAGCAAAATGTACTATTCAAAGGAAGTCACTCTTAAAGCAGTTTTATCAAAGGTAGTAGTACAAGTCATAAAAATTGTGTCTGCACATATGAGTAACTAATGCATGAGTTAGAAGACCTGCTTCTATAGTACTGATGCCCAGAGGCTATGGTCAGATATCCAGGATATGAAAATGAATACACCATATAATGAAGAGCATAATGCCCATGGTGTTCACCTCCATTTTGCCTGCAGGCTTCTAAAAGTATGGGGAAAGTCTTGTTGATTAGGGAACTGGCAGCAGATATGAATTACCAAAGAGAACAAACTTGTAGCGTATGATAATATCATGTTTCATTTTACATGAGCACATCTGTTTTATTGCACATAGCATGCTGACCTGAACGGATGGGTCTGTGAATCAGTGAGATTTGTATGCAAACCCTGCTTGGTCATTAGAAATCAGCGAGTTTTTTTTTTCATTTTTGGGTCTATATGAAATCTTTACTGATTTATTTCAGGTCTAATTGTAACGAAGATACAATAAAGATTGTGCCAAGATTTCTCACATCCCATTGTCAGCAGAGATGGGTGCATGTTTGACATGTAAAGTGGTACAACTGAATTTAGGGGTAAAAATAATTAGTATTTATTGCCCATTGTCATTCAATGCAAAATAAAAATGGCTCATGAGAGAAACATAAAACATGAATTCAGCATTTTGGACATACACTGAACTTTACCCTCATTGCCACAGAATTTATTATATCTGTTGGCTTTATTAATAGTATCTTGGGGTATGTCTACACTACCCTCCTAGTTCGAACTAGGAGGGTAATGTAGGCATACCGCACTTGCAAATGAAGCCCAGGATTTGAATTTCCCGGGCTTCATTTGCATAAGCGGGGAGCTGCCATTTTTAAAACCCCGCTGGTTCGAACTCCGTGCAGCGCGGCTACATGGGGCACGAACTAGGTAGTTTGAACTAGGCTTCCTAGTTCAAACTACCATTACTCCTCATTTCACGAGGAGTAACGGTAGTTCGAACTAGGAAGCCTAGTTTGAACTACCTAGTTCATGCCCCGTGTAGCTGCGCTGCACGGGGTTCGAACCAGCGGGGTTTTAAAAATGGCAGCTCCCCGCTTATGCAAATGAAGCCCGGGAAATTCAAATCCCGGGCTTCATTTGCAAGTGCGGTATGCCTACATTACCCCGCTAGTTCGAACTAGCGGGGTAGTGTAGACATACCCTCGGATATAGACAGAGCCAATGAAATCTCTAGGGGTGTGTCTAGACTACACCTGTCTGTCGACAGAGAGATGTAGATTAGGCACATCGAAATTGCTAATGAAGCAGAGATTTAAATATCCCATGCCTCATTAGCATAAACATGGCCACCGCTTTTTTTCAAAACAGAGTCTTTTCAAAAAATACAGCAGTCTTGACGTGGATCTGTCGAAAATAGTGCCTTTTTCGACAGATCCTGTAAACCTCATTTTTTAAGGAATACAGCATCTGTCGAAAAAGGCTTTATCTTCAACAGATCCACGTCTAGACTGCCATTTTTTTTAAACTACATTTCGAAAAAAAGTGATGACCATGTTTATGCTAATGAGGCATGGGATATTTATATCCCTGCTTCATTAGCAATTTTGATGTGCTCGATTTTCATCCCTCTGTCGACAGAGGAATGCCATCTAGACGTAGCCTAGGGTTTTAAATAAGATTTTTAATTTTATGTTACATGCATGGTGAAATGCTATGTTTCACATATAAGCAATGCCACTAAGTTTAATAGGATTATTTCTGCATGTATATTTACTTACATGAATTAGTGTTTGCAGGATCGGGATCTAAGGCAGTATCATTATTTTTCATTTTTTCACAATGATGAGACTAAAACCAACAACTTTCGTAAAGTGGCTGTAGTTTATGCTTAACAAATGTGACAGCAAAGTTGTTTCAAGCTTATATTGGATTTTTTTCTAAAGTGTGTTATGGTTTAATATGAATATTTATTAATATATAGCCTCATAGTGCATAAGTTTCTGGACAGTCCAATAAGGCAGAAGTTAAAAAGAGAGAGATTATATTTCTGTATTAAGAACATGTAAACTATAATATGATAAAATGTTAAGGCAACAAGCTCTCATGTTTCATGGCCAGGATGAGCTTCAGAAATGCTCAGGACAGCACTGCTTTGTATGGTACAATGTTGCACAGTTAAGGCATCTTCTTCTAAGAGTGAAGTATTTCTGTAGCTGTTAAAGAAAATATATTGGACCAGACAAATCACTGGTTTGCTCTCACTGTAAGATAGTGTAACTTTTCCACAGTTAAGGTTCCAACCAAATTTCTATTTGAAAGCCTGATTTTTGCACCATTCTTACTTTATCCTTCATTCTGGGGAACATTGGCCTCAAAATTGTCAAGGTAGGTATCAATCTTTAACCCCAAAGCATGGGGATCACAGAAAAATCACAGCTGTAGTGGGGCAGGGAGGCCTTTAAAGGGATAGAGCTTCAGTAAAGGTTCAGTAAAGCATCCAAGCATTCAAATGCCAATTCCTCATCTTTCCATTTTGCCTTCTATTGGGGTGTGTCTACACGGCAAAGTTATTTTGGAATAATGGTTGTTATTTGAAATAATTATGTGAGCGTCTACACAGCAATTCCGTTATTTTGAAATAATTTCAAAATAACAGACGGCTTATTCCAAAATCTGTAAAACTCATTCTACAAGGAATAACGCCTAGTCCGAAATAGCTATTTCAAAATAAGTCATTTGTAGATGCTCCACTTCTACTATTTCAAAATAGCCCCTCACCAGGGACATTCTAAATTATTCCTCTTAGGGCTCAAAATCGAGATAGCATGTCTACATTAGAGAAGCCTGCCTTCAACTTATTTTCCAGAACTATTCCTGAATAGCTTAATCCAAAATAACTGTGCAGTGTAAATGTAGCCTTTATGACCCAACAGGCTTTTGAAGGGCATTGCAACATAAATCAAAGATGCCCCAGAAAGTGAATTTTAAAAGTTAGAAATACAAGAGAACTTTTTTAATCCAATGTACAATGAGAAGCATTTTGTAAATGAGAAAAACTAAGCCTGGTGCATGGTTTAAGGCTTCATCACATTTACACCCTTAATATTTAAAATTATGCAACTGCTCCAAGGCCTCCCTCTGTCTCTGAGAGTCTGATACAAAACTTTCATTAAAAAGGCTTTAAGCTTCCCTGTGGATCAATATAACTCTCTTCACCCCCATTTAAGAACTACTTTTGTTTTGTAAGCTAAATCTGTATACCATACAAGCCTATTTTGTAAAAGACATTATTTCATGCTAGCAAGGGTTTGAATTAACTGAGCTGAGCCTTGGTTGTAGCAAACACCAGATGAACTAATACAGAACTAAGTGAACCAGAGGGAAGAAGAGTCAATCTTTCAACTCTCTCTCATTTAATAAAATATCCAAATGTGTGGATCGCATTCAAGAACAGATTTCACTTTCCTCTTACCTATGGTCAACACATGAGTCTTCCTCTGGCAATTGAGAGACCGTTAATGGCTGAATCGATGCATCCTTTTTATGTCACCCATTCCCGAAGGGTGTGTCTACACAGCAAAGTTGTTTCGGAATAACGGCCATTATTCCGAAATAATTATGTGAGCATCTACACAGCAATTCTGTTATTTTGAAATAATTTCGAAATAATGGACAGCTTATTCCAACTCCTGTAAACCTCATTCTATGAGGAATAATGCCTATTCCGAAATAGCTATTTCAAAATAAGACGTATGTAGATGCTCCACTTCTGCTATTTAAAAATAGCTCCTCACCAAGGCCATTCTAAGTTATCCCCCCTGGGGCTCTAAATTGAGATAGCACATCTACATTAGGGAAGCCTGCCTTGGACTAATTTTGAGGCTTCCCTGCAGTTTGGATGCGATATTTCAAAATAAGGTATTTCGGAATAACTTTCAGAATAGCTTATTCCTAAATAACTGTGCAGTGTAGATGTAGCCTAAGAATATCTCATTCCCCCACTTATTTCTCCTCTTCCTTTCGTTATCTTCTACATACTCCTTACTCATGTGCTCAGTTCCCTCTTGCTATTGTGCTGTCTTCTTCTTTGTTCACAGTCGTAATTCCCTTAGCTCTTCCCATTTTCCCACAATTCCATCTTCGTCTATAAAATTATTCCCATACTACATATTCCTCCCTTCTTGAACCTCTCCTTCCCATCATTATCCCGTGTCATAGAGGTGCTGCTCCTACAGAACCACATCATCATTCTTCCTCAGACACAAGAACAACAGAAAACATGTGCGCATCTGTAATGGATAGCAGGGGGCCTGGCCAGCACCTGGTGACTAAAGGGTTTAACTCAGGTAGCTAGTGGCCAGGAAAGACAATGGGAAAAACTGCTGACATTTGAATTATATATAGATACCTAGCTGCTTCTTCCTTTGTGTGAGTTCTAAGTTAAGGGCTGGAGGGAGCAACACACAGTAATCAGAACTACCATGGACATGGGAGTAAACTGGGCCTTGGAGTATAGACCAGCACAGATCGTGAGTAGAGAGAGGAATTTATGGTTAGTCGCAATCAAGTTATTTCTCTTTGTTTTGGTTGTTTGGTTAAGCTTCTCTGTGTAAAATACATGTGCTCCCCTGCCATTCACTATATTTAAGCTGTACCCAGAGACACTATGGGCTATGTCTACTCTGCAGGCTTCTTGCGCAAGAACTTTTTGCAGAAGAGATCTTCCGCAAAAATGTCTTGTGCAAGAGCCCGTCTACACTGCCATGTGCTTTTGCACAAGAGCATCCACACTGCCATGGATGCTCTTGCACAAGAAAGCTCTGATGACCTGTGTTTTTTCAGCACCTGTTGTCCGTCCACACATGCCTTTTTGCGCAAGGCTTATTCCTTGTAGAAAGAGGAATAACTCTTGAGCAAAAAGCCCTGTCTTCTGATGATCTACTATACTTTATCTTGTGCACTCACTTGTACTATGGACACACCGTGAATTTTTGCACAAAATGGCCATTTTTGCGCAAAAACTCTGCAGTGTAGACATAACCTATGTTCTCTGTATTTTAATTTGTTTTTTCTCAGTTGCTGTGTAACACCTAGCAACCAAGTATGCTTTATTAAGGATATCTTTTTCATTTTTGAGAATAAAATCGTCTTTTTTTAAGGTGGTGATTTGATTCTTGTGTCCTGGAAGGTAACAGGTCTGTGTGTGTGTGTGCCTGACTAGCTGGAAAGGTCAGCTATCAAAGACACTGCTTGTTTTCTCTGTTTTCTTTTGTTTCTCTTTCAAGCTCTCTTGTGGCAGAAGAGCTTGGGATACCCCTTGGGAAGGAATTCAAGTGTTCCTTCCAGGTTTTTCAGGACTCTTAAAAGTCACTTGATGCTGGTAGCCTATCTTTCAGAATCAGTGCATCTGTAACTCTGGGGAGGGTTTGGGGTTTTTTTTTAAGCAGATCCTATAGAGGCAAGGTATTTAAGGTCTTTTGTGAGCCCCCACTTTCTGCAATTGGAGTGCCAGAGTGAGAAACAGCTCTGACAGCATCCATCTGATTCGCCCTCTACGCTGTGCCCCAGCCTACACTTGTGCTTTGGGAAGAAACATCCTTGTATTTGGAGAGCCACATGAGCAACAAATGCTCCCATGCTCTGTGAGGGTTGGCTGTATACAAAACCCCTGGTCTTCCTGCTGGGAGGGAAAGGGATGATTTTTTTTTACCCTGCTCAGACACTGAAGCTTTGTCTATGCTACACAGCTTTCAGTAACATGGTTGTGTCCTTAAATGGCTGGCAGGGTAAAATAGCAAAATTGAAATAGCGTGCTGGCACTTTTGCCAGAAAAAAATACTTCTTCCCCTACAAGCAGGGTTCGCACTGTCAGTGGAAGAGCGCTCCTGCCAGCAACGAACTATTCATACTGCCACTTGCCCCCACAAAACTTTTGTCTTTCCTGGGGTGCTTTGTAAGCACTTGTGAATGACAAAAGTTTTGGCATTTTTGGCAGTGTAGATGCAGCCTGATAGGCTAGGGGACTGTTTAAAATCATGTCTCGAGGTTGTGCCTTTGCGAGGAGAACAGGTACCTTGCTTACTCCATGCAAAGCCGGATTAAGGGGGGGGGGTAGCCAGGCAGTTGCCCGGGGCACCAACCTATGGGAGGCACCTGAATGCAGCTGTAAGGGATGCCATGCGCCTGGGGCCGGGGGCCATATGGCGCCCCTTAGAGCTGCCATCAGGTACTGCGCACCTGGGGTCAGGGGCCGTATGGCACCCCTTAGAGCTTCTATGAGGTGCTGCGCGCCCAGGGCCGGGGGCCGCACGGCACCCCTTAGAGCTGCCATCAGGTGCCACATGCCCGTTTGCACCTGTAAGGTGCACAGTGCGCCGGGGGGGGGGGCCCATGCATGCATCGCATGCCCACTGCCCGGGGTGCAGGAATGGCTCGAGCCGGCCCTGACTTCATGCATCAATCTTTGGATGACAGCAATCCTGTGGTGGTCCTGGGGTACATAATACAGCCTTGGCTCTATCTCTGAGTGAGTCCATGCCATCCTGAAGTGTGTATAAAGCAGGCCAAACAAAAGGAAAAATACTTCATAGGCCTGTTCCTTGTACAGAGGTGTGAGAAGCAGACTTTCCAGCCCCACAGGCTATTTTGGCTCCTACTCTCCTGTATGTCTAAAGGCCAAGGCTTAGTCCTGCGGGGTTTCCAACAGGGAAAAAACCCCCACAGACTGGTCTATTTTCTTCCCCTGAGGGCTCAGTCTGGCAGGCGTCATTTCAAGCTATAGGTCGGTAACACAGGACCGCAGTCTGACAGCCCTGGCTCGGCTTGCTTCAGAGTTCAGGCCCCAACTATATTGCTCTGGGCTAGGTGGAACCATAGCCATCACCAAACCCAACTAAGAACCTAATGCAATGGTGCAACCCAGGCACTCTCCTCCCCTGCTTACTTTTTGTGGTCCTGGAAAATCTAAACAGGAGCCATCCAAGGTGATGGCATAAAGAAGAAAACATGGAGCTGATTTTGAATTGAAAATATGCTTCCTGACCCTTACCCTGTGTGGTTTTTGGAAGTTTTTGAACCAGCCCGTCACTGAGGGCAGAGAACACTGCCTTCTCAGCCACCTTCCTCGGCTTCCCCGTTAACAGCTCTGATGTGAGTCACAGGAAGTGAAGCAGCTGCTGGACCTTCCTTTAGGCAGCTACATACGCATACCTCTGAGCAGTCTGCTATATCGCAAAGGAGGAAAAAGAGAGCAGACCTAGCTGCTCCGTTTCTTACTTCCACGTCAGGCTAGTAGATCCCAGGAGAGAACAGAAGAGCAGTTTGATTGGTTTTGCCTGGGCTTTGTGTGCCTGGCACAGAATGGTTTTCCTCATCCTATGCAGCTACCCGGGGCTGCCCGGAAGAAGGGAAGAAGAGAAGCTGAGAATGAACCTATCACTTCTCCCTGAATCTCTGCCCCAGCCCAGGTTAGAGCAGATTTGGGGCTGTTCTAACTTTCATCAGCTGTCTTTAATCCCCAAAGATCCATATGTCGCCTGCAGGTAAGCGGGAATGTAGTGTTATCCCACCACTTGCCTATTCTCCCGCTTACATGCCTCTCTTCACCCCAAGACATGCTTTTTGCCTGGGAGAGAAGCATAAAAGTGAGTTTAATGGCTTTATGGAACTGTGGGTGTTTTCTGATCCCTTTGTACTGTTCAGGCAAAGTAAAGGTAGCAGAATCAATCAATATGTTGGGAAGAACTGAGAATCTTCCCAACATATTGATTGCAGCCCCTGGAGCTTTAGGAAAGAAAACATTTGCCCTTATACAGGTTTCACACCATGGTCCTAGACAGAGAGTTTAAAAAGAGCTGTGCACCCAAGGCAAAAAACCTTTCTAAAACCACTCATTCCAATTTCAGAATCAATCCACTTTGGAAGTTCATGTGCTCCTTCTGTTACCTGTCCATAAGCATGTAGCAACCAGCTGGTGGAGGAACTGCAACTTTTGGCAGAAGGCCCTGTACAGAAACATTGTGTCCCAAAAGCATAGACGCTAGAAGATTTACATTGCTGTTACGTATCAGCAGCGATGTTGATCACATGCTGAGCACATGATGGGGGCAGGGCTCCAAAAGAGCCATTGTCTCTCCTTTGTGCTCACGGTCCCAGGATCAGTCACAGGGACTCCATGCATCTCCAAAACAGACAGTCTGGGAAAAAAGTAGGGGCAGCCATTCCCCTGCAATTCTCTTTCCTACCATAAAGAGTTGACCAGCCACAGAGAGAGGAAACACATTGGCCGTGTCCAGACTCAGGGGTTTTTTCGGGAAAAGTAGCCTTTTCCCGAAAAAACTTCCCCTGCGTCCAGACTCAAGCCGCGTTCTTTCGAAATTATTTCGAAAGAACGCGGCTTTTCTTTCGATGGCGGTAAACCTCGTTTCACGAGGAAGAACACCTTCTTTTGAAAGTTCCTCTTTCGAAAGAAGGCGTTCTACAATGTAAAGAGGCCGTCTTCGAAAGAGAGCATCCAGACTCACTGGGTGCTCTCTTTCGAAAAAGCGGATTTCCTCTATCGAAAGATCCGCCTGCAGTCTAGACGCGATCTTTCGAAAGAGCCTCTTTCGAAAGAAGCCTGCAGTCTAGACATAGCCATTGGAAAAAGCAATCCCTGCCTCCTAACCTCTCCCCTGCAGCAGGGCACTACAGCCTCTTATTCAGAGCTGTCACTAATGCTACATCTACACCTGGTGCTACGGGTGTGATTTCCAACTCACGCAGATGTACACTAGCTCTCAGCAAGCTAGAATGCTAAAAATAGTAGCATAGCCACAATACACATGGGGGACCAGAAAGGTTTGTACTTATTTTCAGAGCTCTGCCTCAATGAGAGCTACCGCAAATATATATGTGCCAGTTGGAAAACACCCCGCTAGAGCCATGCTTAGATGTAGCCTGAATGCAATGATCTAACTCTGAAAGCTCTTAGCTTTTAGTGCTTCAGTGGGTCAGTGTGGCCTGATCAGAGAGCCGGAAAGTTCTACTGTCAACTGCCACAGCCTCTCAGATAAGAAACGGCAGGATAGAAAGTATAACAAATAGTGTGATGTATTCCTGACATCATCCATCTATTCTGTTGCTTCTCTGGCAGGTGTAACATGAAAAACAAGTTAAATTAGTGAGTCTGCACAGACGAAAATGAAGGGGATCACTGTTGGACACATTTTTTAATTATGCCAGTTGAAAGGGGTACATCACCTGCAACTGCCACACACAAAAGCCAATAGAAAGTCAGTTATTGGTCTTGACCTTCACCCATAAACTTAGTGCATTAGGACTCTCCATGTTATCTGAAAATAGGCTGCCAAATCAGTATTTGATTTAAAGGCAGGTTCAATGATTTTTCCACAAACAGAAAAAACACACCTCGTATAATCCATGGAACACTATGTGTTATCAGAATGCAAGAGACCTGACTTTTTTTTGGCACATCTCCTGCTCACTGAAACAAAATGGCAGAGGAAGATACATTTGCTTGAACAACCTTCTGACTGACAGGAATAATAATGTACATGTGGGCTGTGTCTCTAGAATGAGAAGACAAAACCCATGCTCTAAGTTATTTACTGTAATCAAAAGTTGGGAGTATGTGTCAAGACAATGTTATCAACATGGAGGGAGAAGTAAAATTGAAAGATTTCCATTACTTTACCATCTATTGATGAGAGTACTTTGAGAAGTGTCAATTTGTACATGTCCTCACAGATTAGAACCCTGGCAAAAAGAGCTAGATGTTACCGGAACATTTCAGAATGTCAACACACTTCTGAGCAGATTTCACTTTTCTGATTTTTTTAATAGAAAATTACATAGCCTGTAGTTTAAAAAAAAAGTATTTTCTAATCGATGATCTAGACATTGCTACTCAACTTTGGAAGCCTTGGGGGCCACAATGATACTCATAGCACATGCCAAGGGCCACAACTTAAGTGTGGTTGCATATACATGCAAATAGCTTCTTTCACACTGATGGGCATGAATACAAAGATTAAGGCAAAACTACACAACAAATAGGCCCCACTTAACTCAGTTCTGCTGATAATAATAAAATGCAATATTTACCCGATTTCCACCCATATGACAACATTTTTAATGAGCAATGACAGTCTAGGAATTTAAGTACTAAAGTGCATATCAACAGAAGACCATTATATTTGTCTACTTTTTTGTTTTGGCTCCCACCCGCGGGCTGCGTGTTGAACCCTGCGTAAACCCAAACTGCACTGCAGGACTCAAACAAACAGACCGCAGGTCGCATATTGAGTAGCCCTGGTCTAAGATCATGATAGACAGGATCTTAAGTAAACATTCTAATGTTCGTGACCAGGTCTCTGACCTCATCTAATCATCTGCATTAAAATTCTCTGCAACAACAGTAGCATTATCTTTCATGGAGTTTCAGAAGACCTGTTGTTATGCAATGGAGCAAGGTAAAGGGGATATCTTCACAGCACAATTAGTTCGTGTTATAATTTGAGTGTTATCCCTAACTAGACTCCCATCCATCACACAAAAATCTCTAACTTAAGCAGTGTTTTAAACTCTAGTTGGCCAGCACATCCAGGGGTGGATGTCAGAAGAGGGTAGAAGTTTGGGTCATCCTTACGATCCATTTTGTAATGCACTACTCAGAAGCAGCTAATCCAATTCCTCCACTAATCAGATCAACCTCATATGTTATATAGATGTTTTTAAGTCTTGACAAAGCCTCAGGTGGGTTGATTTAGTGGGGATTGGTCCTGCCTTGGGAAGGGGGCTGGACTTGATGACCTTCTGAGGTCTCTTCCAGCCCTAGGATTCTATGATTCTAAGTGTGATTGCTTTCCCTGGATCAGTTTGCTCTTATCAGCGAACTGCCAAGGCCAAGAAGCACACTGTACAACACAGTCCTCCTGTGTTTGCTGGTAATCAAGTTAGTTTGCACAACTGGTGTCTGTATGTGTGCTTCTTACTGTAGTTTCTCCCCAAGAAAGCCTGAAGTTACCACAGATGTCTTTCCTCCTTTACTCCTTGCATGGTTACCTCCTTCTTCATTCCTGCTTCCTGCCTTGTCACTGGGATTACCAACCATCACAGTTTTACCAGGAGTCTCCCAGAATCAGACTAGATCTCTCAGGGGCTACTGAAGCCAACTGGGAGACTTTAGCCCACTAACAGTCAAGTGATACAGTGGGGCTAAGGCAGGCTGCCTGCTCCTGGAAGTGGCTAGCATGTCCCTGCAGCAGCATAGTTCCTTGGTGGGTGAGGGCGACAGTGGGTCTCAGCATGCTGCCCTCACCCCAACTGTCAACTTTGCAGCTCTCATTGGCTGGGAACTGCAACCAATGGGAGCTGCAGGGCAGTGCCTGCAGGCAGGAGCAACATGAAGAAACCCTCTGCCTCCATATTTAGCAGCCTTTGCAAGAAGAACATGACATTACTTTCCAGGAGCTCCCCAAGGTGAGCACTGCCTAGCCAGAGCTTGCACCTCTCACCAACTCTGGCATCCAAACACCATCCCAGAGCCCACACCCTGACTCTTTTCCCCAGCTTGGTGAAAGTGAGTGAAGAGAGGGGAGAGTGAGCAATGGAGATAGGGGGATGGAGTAAGTGGGGATGTGTGGCCTCAGAGAAGGGGTAAGTCAGAAAGATGTCATCAGGGAAGGGATAACAGAGGGGCAGGGCAAGGATATTTGGACCCATACAGTTAGACAGTTGGTAACCCTACCTGGCACTCCTCCTACCCTGGTTACTTCCAGCACTTCTGCACTGTCTCCCTGCCTTGCCTCAGGGAAATTTCGTGTAAAAGAAACCACTGATGACAGTGGATCCCAATCCCAGACAGTCACAAAGGGTCTGGGCATAGGTCAGGGTTGGGCAAATTAAGTGACATGAAGCTGAGTCTCCTCCTCTGCATATCACAATTCTGCATCTCACCCCTCCATTGCATTCCTTCCCCCACCCTCTTCTGCTTCTTCTTCAGACTACAGTTTGAGAGCTAGATGAAGTGGTTCATAGCTCAACAGCCTGTCCTCATGTACACTGGCACTTGGATAATGTTCAGATGCTGCTACTGGTAACAGCCATTGTCACAGTAGTTCCAGTTCCCATTCACAGCCTCATCCCGAAGCATTTTCATGAGGTAACACTTCAGTGTCATTGCTGAAGCTGCTCCTCAGAGTGTCTGTCTGGCACCATCTATCCCCAGATTTCCTCTGTTTCCATGTCTTTTTACTTCAGCATTTCTTCGTCTCTCCTAATTCCTTCTTTTAAACTTGGGCCATTTCCCTTTCTCGTCTGGCCTGTCTCTGTGGGAGGCAGTTTGTGCTGCCACAACAAAGGCCAACGCGAGCTGCTGCTAGTCCGTAAGAAGCTATTCTGCTTTGCTCCCAGAATGCTGTGGCTATTCTGTTTAAATACCACAGTGTACAAGTGCCTCCCAGTTCACCAGCAAGACTCAAATGATACTCTTCCACACCAGGGTCCTTTGATTTTTTTGAAACAATTCAACTTCCCTCTCATTCAGGGAAAAAAGTGATCTTATTCCCTTCAATGAAGAAGAAAGGCCAATTAAAAGGCCCTGGAGTCATTTCTATCAAATGACAGAATAGAAACATCGTACTTCCCATTGTTGCTTCTATACGCAGATTCTAATCAAAACAGAATATATAGAAATAAGTCTCTATAGAAAATTAAGATGGAAAACCCCACCATATCAATCCAGGTATTTTCTGAGTCTGCGCTAAAATACTAAAATAGACTGATTTAGCTTCATGTACAACCAACATAACTTTACACTGCACATATCAGGAAGCACAATGCCATTATATAGCACCTCCTTTCAAAGAGGCGTATAATTCACATGGGGGACTTAAAAAGAATTACTATCCTGCTCTGCCATTTACAGTGAAATACATTATATGAAGTAACCCTCATAGTATGCAACTACAGTTCCCATTACCAGCTACCAAAGAAAGCCCACATTGCCTCCCTAGGAACAAATTCCACATAAATAGCATAGGGCTCCAGGCATGCCCGTTTGTTCTTTGTGTTTGACATGCCATGGGGGAGTGGCAGAGTGGATATCTCCAAAAAGGTTCTATATCCAGGTGTATATCTGTTTGGAGAGTAGTTCTCAAACTAAATATATGGTTCCCCAACTTACCAATCATTCAGACCAGCTAATCCAATTGTTGATATCTTCTGTGCTTTTTTAAAACTAAGTCTATGCAAAGAGAAGTGATGTAGTGCCCATCTTCAAAAAAGGGAAGAAGGACGATCCAGGGAACTATAGGCCGGTCAGTCTTACCTCGGTTCCTGGAAAAATCATGGAAGGGATCCTAAAGGAATCCATTTTGAGACACTTGAATGAGAGGAAAGTGATCAGGAATAGTCAGCATGGATTCACAAAGGGCAAGTCGTGCTTGACCAATATGATTAGCTTCTATGATGAGGTAACTGGCTCAGTGGACATGGGAAAGTCAGTGGATGTTATATACCTTGACTTTAGCAAGGCTTTTGATACGGTCTCCCACAATATTCTTGCCAGCAAGTTAAGGGAATGCGGATTGGATAAATGGACGGTAAGATGGATAGAAAGATGGCTAGAAGGCCGGGCCCAGCGGGTAGTGATCAACGGTTCGATGTCAGGATGGTGGTCGGTTTCTAGTGGAGTGCCCCAAGGTTCGGTTCTAGGACCGGTTTTGTTCAATATCTTTATTAATGACCTGGATGAGGGGATAGATTGCACCCTCAGCAAGTTTGCAGATGACACTAAGCTAGGGGGAGAGGTAGATACGCTTAAGGGCAGAGATAGGGTCCAGAGTGACTTAGACAAATTGGAGGATTGGGCCACTAGAAATCTCATGAGATTCAACAAAGACAAGTGTAGAGTCCTGCACTTGGGACGGAAGAATCCCAAGCATAGTTACAGGCTGGGGACCAACCAGTTAAGTAGTAGTTCTGCAGAAAAGGACCTGGGGGTTACAGTGGATGAGAAGCTAGATATGAGTCAACAGTGTGCCCTTGTAGCCAAGAAGGCTAATGGCATATTAGGATGCATTAAGAGGAGCATTGCCAGCAGATCCAGAGATGTCATTATTCCCCTTTATTTGGCTTTGGTGAGGCCACATCTGGAGTACTGTGTCCAGTTCTGGGCCCCCCACTACAAAAAGGATGCGGACGCATTGGAGAGGGTCCAGCGGAGGGCAACCAAAATGATTAGGGGTCTGGAGCATATGACCTACGAGGAGAGGCTGAGGGACTTGGGTCTGTTTGGTCTGCAGAAGCGAAGAGTGAGGGGGGACTTGATAGCAGCCTTCAACTTCCTGAAGGGAGGTTCCAAAGAGGATGGAGAGAGGCTGTTCTCAGTAGTGACAGATGGCAGAACAAGGAGCAATGGTCTCAAGTTGTGGTGGGAGAGGTCCAGATTGGATATTAGGAAAAACTATTTTACTAGGAGGGTAGTGAAGCATTGGAATGGGTTACCTAGGGAAGTAGTGGAGTCTCCATCCCTAGAGGTGTTTAAGTCTCGGCTTGACAAAGCCCTGGCCGGGTTGATTTAGATGGGATTGGTCCTGCCTAGAGCAGAGGGCTGGACTTGACGACCTTCTGAGGTCTCTTCCAGTTCTGATTCTATGATAAGGGGATGGTTGGATGAAATAACATGATCTTGGTAACTAATTGACCATTCATTTCCAGTTGGAAATAGGTCAATGGAGGGATGATAGGAGTTGCTATAGGGAACTTTCTGGGTGTCTGGCTGGTGAGTCTTGCCCACATGCTCAGGGTTTAGCTGATCGCCATATTTGGGGTCAGGAAGGAATTTTCCTCCAGGGTAGATTGGCAGAGGCCCTGGAGGTTTTTCGCCTTCCTCTGTAGCATTGGGCACAGATCACAGCTGAAGGACTCTCTGCATGTTGGGGCCTTCAAAGTATTGGAAGGCTTCAATATCTGAGACATAGGTGAGAGGATTATTCTAAGAGGGGTGGGTGAGATTCTGTGGCCTGCACTGTGCAGGGGGTCAGACTAGATGATCATAATGGTCCCTTCTGACCTTAAAGTCTATGAGTCTATGAGTCTATGAGATGCACACAAATGTCTTGAATAAGTTTTAAACACAGGCATCTGCCACTATTGACACACAACAACCCTTCTGTAAAAAAAAAAGAGCAATATCATCCCTGGTCATTCTTTCAATTGCTTTTGATTCTACTCTCAATACAGTTTATACAGGACTGACCTTTCTACACAGAGGATCTCGGCCAACATAGTCAATAATATCAACATTCCAAAAGACTTTAAAAAACAAATAAATTCACTACTCATACCAGATGTGGCCCACAGATACAAAAGGTGTTAATATAACCTTGAAACAGTCCAACATTAAAAAGAATTAAACACAATTCAGGGTTTAATCTACGGAGCCTTCAGCCTTAGTACAATTGCAAATATGCCATTAAAATCTTTTATTAAGATACAAAACACAAGGCGAGAAGTTAAAGCATTTGAAATATGTATTACCATCTCCCTTGTTTCTTTTCCTTTTTAGTGGGAGACATTGTGGAAGGAATCCCCCCTCCATATTTGACAGTCCTTTTGGAAAGAAGAAAACAAGTTAATTGAGATGAGTTGAAGCTGATGTTTTTAAAGTTTGATCTCATTTCCTAGAAGACAAAACAAGACAAATGCACACAAAAGGAGGGGAGCGGGGAAGAACAAAGTAAAAAAAGCAAATGCTGGATGTCTTTGATTCTCTGAGACCTGGCAAACTTATACAAGCATCAGGCTTCTTAGGGCTCTGGTTTTGGCTGCCTCTTTTTGATCACTGACTTACAAGCAGTATTGCAAAATTCAAGCAATGTTGATTGGCTAAAACAGACTCTCACTAGGTAGACAAGAGAGAGAGAGAAAGGGTATGTCTACACTACAGCGCTAATTCGAACTAACTTAGTTCAAATTAGTTAATTCGAACTAAGCTAATTCAAACTAACGCAGCTAAACCTAAAAACTAGTTCGAATTAGCGTTTTGCTAATTCGAACTAGCGCGTCCACACTGATTGGATGCAGGGGCGCATTTTAGGGCAGCTGAAACCGGTTCTGGCAGGGCATCAGGTCAGTAATTGCGTTGTGTGGCTGCTGTCTGAGGCTATCTGAGGCTTGTGCTTAAAGGGACCCCCCCCCGGACAGCCGGTTCTCAGCTTTTCCTGCTTGCTTGCCAACCTCGCCGAGGGACAGCAAAGCGTTGGTCTCTGTGCCCGTGTGTGTCGGTGCTTCCCTTCGGGGACGCCACCGCAGGTGGCAACATGGAGCCAGAGCTCGCCCTGCACCTTCTGGTGCACTTTCTGGACTTGCAGCTGCAAGCCTGCCAGCAATGGCTCGAGGCTGCCTGGCACCACCTGGTGCACGTCAGCCCCCTGCCTCTCCACCTAGCTGCCCTGGGGGCCATGGAGGAGTCGCGGCGGTGCCCCGGCACTGGCGTGCCCTGCAGCATCTGGCATCTGGACACCAGCAGCGACTGGTGGGACCGCATCGTCCTGGAGCGCTGGGAAGACTGACAGTGGACCCAGAACTTCAGGATGAGGAGGGACACCTTCCTGGAGCTCTGTGAGTGGCTCGCCCCTGCTCTGCACAGAACGGACACTCGCATGAGGCCCGCCATCCCCCTCCAGTAGCGGGTGGCCATCGCCCTCTGGAAGCTCTCCACGCCGGACAGCTACCAATCCGTTGGGAACCAGCTCGGCGTGGGGAGATCCACCGTCGGAGCGGTGCTCATGCAGGTATGGCACTCGTCGGCCACTGCACCGGGAAAGAAGGGGGGCTGCAAGGAGGGGATGGGCCGCCCCACGGACAAAGGGGGGGGGGGGAGGAGGCGAAAGCGCCCCGCACCGGAGGGGTCAGTCTGTCCCGGCCGTACTACACGCCACCAGGGGGGTTGCTTCCGGGAGTGGGGCGCGGGGCACTGCCAGGGCACGAATGCTCCCAGCCACCCGGGCGCCCCACTGATTGGCGCTTTGCTGTGTCTCTCTCTGCAGGTGGTCAAGGCCATCAACCGGGTGCTGCTCCGCAGGGTGGTCCGCCTCACCGACCCGGACGCCGTCATCCGGGGATTCGGCGCCCTCGGCTTCCCCAACGGGGGCCATCGACGGGACGCACATCCCCATCCGTGCCCCGGAACACCAGGCCTCCTGCTACGTGAACCACAAGGGGTACTTCTCCATGATCCTGCAGACTGTGTGTGACCACCGGGGACAGTTCACGGACATTAATGTGGGCTGGTCCGGCAAAGCACACAACGCCTAGGTGTACCGCAACTCCTCCGTGTGCCAGTGGCTGCAGGACTGGACCTTCTTCCCCGACCGCTACATCAGGGTCGGGGACGTGGACATGCCCGTGTGCCTGGTGGGGGATGCCGCCTACCCACTGCAGCCGTGGCTGATGAAGCCCTACACGGGGCACCTCAATCCCTCCCACCAGGCCTTCAATGCCAGGCTGACCAGGGCCCGCATCGTGGTGGAGGGGGCCTTCGGGCGACTGAAAGCCCGCTTTTGATGCCTCCTCACCTATCTGGACCTGGCTGAGCACAACATCCCTCCCGTGGTGGCAACATGTTGTGTGCTCCACAATTTATGTGAGAGAAAGGGGCAGGCTTTCCTGCCAGCCTGGATGGCTGAGGCTGACCACATGGCTGACCACTACAGTCAGCCCCGCACTGCCGCTGTCCGGGAAGCCCAGCGGGGGGGCGTCCGGATCCGGGAAGCCCTGCGGGAGAGCTTCCTGGTGGAGGAGGAGGAGGACTGACCTCTCCCTTGCATGCCCCACTGGGGCCTTCTTCCACCCTACCCCCCTTCCCCTTTCCCCTCCCTAACTACTGTCAAATAAAGACACCTGTTTTTCAAACAAAAACGTCTTTTTATTTAACATAACTGGGGTGGGGGGAGGGAGGAAGGAGGGTGGGAGAGTGGAGGGGGAAACCTGGGATGAGGGAGCTGGAAGGGGAGGGAAGGGAAAGGAAAGCTCAGGGGTGGGGGTCCGGCTGCCTCTCCTGTCTCACAACACTGCAGGTCCGGAGGCGTTGGTGGGGAATGGTTGTGGAGGGTGGGGCAGGAGGGACGGGGGGTGTGGAGGAAGCAGGAGCGGGAGCAGGGGGAGCAGGAGGGGGAGCCGGAGCAGGAGGAATTGGGAAGCGGTCGAGCAGGCTCTGGAGGTGGCCTCGCAGGGCACGGCCCTGCTCCTCCAGTGCCTCCAAGCTCCTCCGGCGCAGCCTCAGGTCCTCCTGGACCCAGTGGTCCTGGATGCGGAGCTGGTGCTCCAGGAACCGGAGGTGCCACTTCTGGTAGTCCTCTTGGTTCCTGGCTCTCCTGCTGGCCCGGGCGCGGGTGGCTGCTGCAGGCGGGGTGGTGCGCCCTGCAGTCCCAGGTGCTGCGGCTGTGGTGAAACAAGAACAGCGGTCAATTACCCCAGGGGCCCAGGTGTGTGAAACCCAGCCCCCCTCTGCAAGGCCAGGGCAGGATCCCCAGCTGCTGCTCCGTGGTGGGCCAGGCCCAGGCGCACGGTCCCTGGGCTCCCTCTCGCCCCAGCTCCCTGTACACATAAGGGGAGAATGATGGTACTCACATGTGGACGCGTCCCCGGCCTCGGACGACACAGGCGAGGGGCTCTGTGGGGTGCCTCGGGTGTCCTGGGTCCTGGGCAGGCTGCCAGCAGGCTCATGGCTCTCGGAGCCCTCCTCCTCCTCCTCCATGTCAGGGAGTGGTCCCTCTGCCCCGGGGTCTATCACGTCCCGGGGGGCAGGGATGGTATGGGCCCCCAGGAGGCGGTCCAGAGCCTGGAAGTGGGGGCACACCTCCGGGTCGGCCCCTGGCAGGCAGGCCCGGGAGTAGGACTGCCACAAGTCCTTAATTTTCCAGCGCACCTGCTCCCGGCTGCGCTGGTGGCCCCTGGCGGCCAGGCTGGTAGCCATGCGGCCGTACACTGCCGCGTTCCTGTGGCTAGTGCGGAGATCATGGACATTGGAGGCTTCCCCCCAAACATCGATGAGGTCCACGATCTCCGCACTAGACCACGCGGGCGCCCGCCTCTTGTGGCCCCGGGCAGGCTCCTGTGAGCCGCCAGGCTGGTCCCGGGAAGAGGAGGAGGGGTGGGGGGCATCCCGTCGCTGGCTCATGGGGTGTCAGCTGCTGGGTGTGCTGGCACGGGTGCTGGCAGCCTTGCAACTGGCACAAACCCCGTAGCCAGCCCGTGCCCCTTTAAGGGCTCCGGGGCCGGGAGGGGGGCAGTAGAGTTTCTCTGGTGTTGGCCAGAGTGGCCACCAGGGAAAGCTGGGAAGGGCTAGCCTCCCACTAGTTCGAATTAAGGGGCTACACACCCCTTAATTCGAACTAGTAAATTTGAACTAGGCTTAATCCTCATGGAATGAGGTTTACCTAGTTCGAACTAACGGAGCGCTAGTGTAGCGCCTATGAAAGTTAGTTCGAACTAACATCCGTTAGTTCGAACTAACTTTGTAGTGTAGACATACCCAAAGAGAGAGGAATGAGAAGAAATAAGATGGGGAATGAAAGGAACTCATGAGGGGAGGAAGAGGTGGGAGGCTGACAAAGTCTGAAGTCCCAGGTAGTGTTTGGGATTTAGGCAAAACTGGCAGAAGTGATGATGTTATTTGGCTCCCTGGTCTGATCAGGACAACTTTAAGGATTAAGATGAAGGTCCAGTGTCTAGCACAGCCTGTGGACCAGATGCAGTTAATCAGGGTTAATACCTCGCCAGATGCTAACCCTGGAGAACCACATTCAGCCCGCAAGTTGCTCAATGCCCACCCCCTGGCCTAGCGGATGGTGGGACTAGCAACCATGACAGTGAAGCTTACTCCTTCCCCACCTCATCTTTGATCAACTGGCATTTCAGTAGCCATCTTCCCCCCATCCTCATCCCCCAAAGTCTCATTTGTTTAAGGATTCCAAAAGGGAGTGGGGATTATCTGTGCCCTCATTATTATATTCACTGATTAGATACAATTTCTGAGGCACCAATTTTGGTTCACTGATTGATGAGCTCCAAGCTTCTCCTCCAATGCAATTCCAGATCTTTATCTAGAGTTAATTTGCTCACTGAGCTTGTAGTATTCTTGAAACACTTGCATAACTATCACATCGACAATATAATGGATGAAACTCTATCCATCTCCATAGCTCTTTCCAGTTTAATTCCTGTTAATTACCTAGAAGTCCACAAAACTAAACCATGGCACAGAGGCTGAATTCCACATATCAATATGTTTAGGGAAGTAACCTCTCTCATTTGGGAAAAAGTGTTCATGGATTTACACTGGTGTAAATAGGATCGGATTATTTGGCTTCAAAGCTTATGGTCCTAAGCTTCAAATCTATTATTTTCAGGAAGTGAGAGAAGAGAGAATGAAAGTGGGATATTTCTATTACTGACTTTCTCTTTTTGGCATCAAATCTTTGCTCATTTATTTTATTTTATGACTTGTTTGATCATTAATATGCATCATCACAGATAAAGTGCTCCTTCTCTGTAGTCAGTAATATCTCCCAAGCATAGAAAAAGATTATTTGGACTGTAGCATCAACTCTTTTGTGCAAGCTGAATCACTGTGTCACTTGGGGAAAAATACTTTTCTATCCCTACAAAATGAATGACCAGAACACAACTTGGACACGAACAGCTTGGAACGCTACATATCAGTGCAACAGTCCTATAGCCCAAGCCCATGGGCCTGAGCTGGGTGGCATCGGCCAGCTTTTCCTTGCTGAATAGACTCAGAAGAGTGTCACAGCACAAAACAAGGTGGAAACCCTACATGCCCCCTTGGTGATCTCTTAAAACGTGTGTTTAGTGCAAAGCAAAATTCCAAGCATGGCCAACACCTCTGTAATAATGTCACATGTGGTATGTTCATTGTGTGCAGTATACCATGTGATCAAAATAATGCTAAGTGTATCCCCAACTGCCACAATTCAAGAGACTCAAAGTTAAGGCTAACACACTTCTAGAGAATCTTTGCAAGTGTGACCCGCCCATTCCTGTTCCCCTCCTAGAAAAATATAACCATGCATGGTTGGTAAGTGACTTTATCCTAGGTTGTGTACTTCTTAGCTTTTGTCATATTTTGCACTACCAGCTTAAGCTTGTTTAGTACAAAGAAGCTTTAAGCCTCCTCTCCCTGCCCCAGACCCCTACCCACAAAAAAATCCTTCTATCACCATTGTGTATCGGAATGTCAAGTAAAGACTTTCAGAAATTTAAGCTGAATTTATGAATTGTATAAACCATAAAATAAACATTAGAGTATAATCATAATACTCTGTAATTCATAGAGGAGCAACAGAAATCACCAGATGACAAAAGAACAAATGCTTGAATAATCTGCTGAATGTCAAAAACATTAAATTAATTTATGTAATAAAGTAAGTGCAGTGATGTTAAGGTAATATGAAGAACATAAATTATACATTATTATTGTCAGTTCTAGCACTTATCTTTGTGGTACATCAAAATAAATCCTGATATGTTAATATTTATAGAAATGAACAACAAGTGTTACTGCTCAGGGATTCATTTGTGATATATTTGTATACAATTTGCATTTGCACATATGGTCATCGTTGTCTTTTTTGTAATAGGAGAGGTAAGCATTATGCAATTCATTTCTAATGCATTTCACATTACCATGAAAGCCCATAATGCTCCCTCTGCTAACGTTTCTTGAATAGATGGCTGCAATGATTTTGGCATTTCATAAACTGATTTGCAAATGGGTGGCATTCTACCTGCAAACCACATGACTGGTAACAATAGTTTATTGGTTCTCAGAGTAGAAGTAGGCACAGGTTGGGTTTTTTTTCAGCAAATAGTAATTTTTACCCACAAAAAAATACTTTTCAGGCTCTAAAATTATTTAATAATTGACAGGAATTTGCGGAAGAGTTTTGGCCATAGAGTCTTTTCAGGACAAAGTTACTATTCCAAAAACCAGCAGGCATTTCCTTTAGTCCTGTGGTAATAATTTAGCGATGTAACTAGGGTTCCATTCCCTTCTCAGGGGGATGTGGAGAAGAGACTGGAACCTTTTTGAGTCGCTGAGTTTCTTTTGGTGTCAGAACAAAATCAAGTTTTGAAACCTCGGGAGACTGCACAGAGTAGAATTTTTTATCTCTGGGGAGCTCTCCTAATTTTCTTTCTGCTTGAGGATAACTGAACATGGATATGTCCAGCAATTTGAGGCTGACAGAACAGGCTGCAGGAAAATAATGCAGAAAATGTATTTCCCTGAGGGAATGAATACACACAGTCACCACTGCTTCAGCTGCAAGAGACTTCTATTCTTTCTCCCACAACAGTCTGCAATTCTTCTCATGAGGAAAGGTCTGGTTGAGGATTTTGGCTTTGGGTCATGTTTTCTAGGGTCATGTAGCCATGCTTTGGGTTGGCAGGTAACTACTGAGGGATAGATATTGCTAATTCTACAAGGGTTTCTAATTACCCAAAGTAGAGCTATAAAATGCCTTTTAATTGGTTAACCGATTAAATGTTAAGTTTAACCAGTTTAACCAATTAAATGGGAAGTGGGCAGGGAGATGCTCCAATCCAGCTGGACCAGTGGGTGGGAGCTGATCAGGCCAAGCTGGAGTGCCTCTTCCCTCCTCCGCCATAGATCCCGAAGGGCTGGAGCAGCCCCCTGCCTGCAGCAGGTGGGAGCTGCTCCAGCCTTCACCAATTAACCATAATCAGTAAGCCTCACCTATTAAGGGAGCAGCTTACCGCTTAACTGGTTAATATCCCTAATCAAAAATCATTTTGTTTTTATCACAAGAAGTGTGAAAATACTTACTTCCCAACTCATGAAGGACAGGCTTAGTCTGAGTCTCATTTACTTCACATGCATGAAATTATGCCACCAGTGGGTACTTGAGTAACCTGAATAATCATATTTTCACCTAAATGAACATTTTATAGCTCTTTGTTGACAAATTAACTTTGGCCAAGATATTCAGAATATAAGAGCCTAAAATGCAACTTTTATATTCTTGTCAGGGCACCTGCGTGGACTTTGAAAATGCTGAAACCCAACTACTTCAACTGATGCCAACTTTTTTGGCTTTTGTTGTTTCATGGAAGGGTTTCTGGTTCAAATTTATTTTTAATCAAGCTTCACTCAAAAAGTCTGTCATTAAATTAAATAAGTTTGTCTAATCACAGAATGAAAGGATTGCAGAGGCAGTGCGTGTGAGAGTAAACCCAGTACTGGGATCTTCAATATGAGAGCTGATCAAAAGTTTTTAACAAAAAACTTTTCCATCACAACATAGGATTTTATAAAATTATTTTTTCATGCAGAAAATATTGTTTAATAATTAAAAATACTCAAAGTGTTTTGCAATTTTCAATTTTTTTATTTTCCCCTTCTCTCTTTTTCCACCACAGAATGGAATAGAATAGATATTTAGACTGGGGGACACTGGGACATGACTTATTCTTTTTTCACTTGCTTTTCAAAAGATCCACAAATTTGGAAATAGGTGGCAGAATAGCACATGGAAACACTAACTTTGTGACTTTGTCACTTTCCCAAAGTTAAAGAAATGTTGAAAAGTTACAGAGTGTAAAGAGTTAAAAAGAGGAGTTTGGGAAATCTCTGGACATGGCTCATTTTTTTCTGCTCAGTGGTGAAAAGGAAAATAGGGGAGGATCTAAGCTTCCTTTTTTCAAAAGTTGTTCTATTTTGAACCTTATGAAACACAGAAACAGCATTAATATTTCAATTTTTTCAAATACTTTTTCTACTTTTCAGACACCCCTTATACACACCGTTGTTCTAGATTGTATCATTTAGTTACAATACTTTTAAAAATTACTTACTCTGAGCCTATCCTGCATTCCTTGAGAGCACACACCTGCTCAGATGAATGAGAGTTTGTAGAATAAATGAAGAGAGGACTCAGTATTCCCTCTGATTTCATCCTTTCCCTACCTACCATTTTTTTCTTTATTTCTAGAATTTAACATATTCAAGAGTTTGGCCAGTTCTCAGCAAGAAATGAATAGGAAAATATTACCCACTAACAATACGTGTCGGTGGATGAGAGAGTGAGAGGTGTAGCCTGTACAGTCCTATTATACAGTGCCCACATAGAGATTCAGGATGCTTGTTTCGCCATGATGTCAAGGATCAGCTACCTGAAAAACAATCCTGGGAAAGGCATCTTTAAATTGAACAAACTCAGTTTAGACAGGTTAATTGGTCAATACACTTTCCATGGTGGTCCCATTCCTAAAGATTTATCTTCCCATATCCCCCTTTCACCAGTCTCAAACGTCTTCTCTTCAGAATCTGCATACATATTTCCTATAGTATTCAGCACTCTTAGCTGGGATTACACTACCAAATCAGCCTGTTGTGCAGCCTCAATCTCATGTAAATTGTGTCCTCTTTTATGCTATTAGACTTATATATTGCATTTCCCCAATGATGCTAGCAAAGAAATTAAATATAACAGAAACATTAAAGTTCATAGGGAGAGAATTTTATCCATATAAAAAATAATTCCAGATCTCCCAGTCATATGTGATGTGTACCTGTAGCTCTCATTCTTTCCTGGCTTCCGCAAGTATTAGACTCGGCAGTAAACATACATCCCACTCTTTCTTGGGTGGTGGGTGGGTGAAAAAGCCTGTTGGTACATAACAGCCCCTACATATGGTTGTATATGTCAGGGTCAGTTGTTCTCCAGATGACCAGACAGCAAGTATGAAAAATTAGGTCAGGATGGAGTGTAATAGGAGCTTATATAAGATAAAGCCCTGAATATCAGGACTGTCCCTACAAAACTGGGACATCTGATCACCCTACCTGCAAAGACAGCATCTGAGAAACCTAAATAGAATGCATCTTTCCCACACCTGACTAGCAAGAGCTTTACAACTTTGTCAACCTTTAAAAGAATTTGTTGAATGCTTAAAACATATGACTTTTAATAAGTTAATCCATTCATTGTCTGGAGCTGTGCAAAGTGACATAAAAGCACAATGAAGCCTAATTAAACTTGTTCTGTGAAAGCTAATTTGTCAAACCCAGAAGCATAGTTCATAGATAAATGCTAATATTTGAAAGTCAAATTAAAGTTGAAAAGGTTTGTAATAACAGTTAATTAACTCTTGTTTTGTTTTCCTCTCACAAACTTGAACCAACTGAAATACTGTTCAATTCATCTTTAACATTTTGGACCACAAAGATAAAATTCAAAGCTTTGAGATAAGCCTTTGATGTTGGTATTCTCTACAGATTAGATATTATTTTAAGATCTCTTTGTTTAAAAATTCATTTTTATTATCCCTGCATGAAATGCATGGCAATTCCCCAAATAACCAACCATCAGGGCAATTAACATCTTCGATCGACACCATATTCCTGATAATTAATACAGACTTTGTACCTCCCCTGTGATAGCTGCAAGGGTTTGATTTTCCAGAGCAACTGTTCATTTACAGAATCAGTTTCATCCTAATGAAAATGGATTGTGAAACTTTAATGAACAAGACTTTGCTGTCATAATAATAAAGACTTTGAAACAACACGAAGACCTACATAACAAGCATCTGACTACATTCATGTTGCTACAGTATATCAAACCAATTAAGCCATATGATGAATATTTACACCAAATATTTTAAGTTATATGACATAAGAAACTCATAAAAGTGAGCATTAATTCTCCTTCGACAGCTTCTGACATTATAGCTTAATAAACCAGCAGCTATGGAGCAACATGGCTTGATCTGCCATTCTCTCTTTGTTTTATAATAAAGGAAAACAAAAATTTTCAAAGTCTGAAAATCCAATTGACATACAGTGTGTGCACTTGTTAGCGAAAACAATGGGCTGCTCTACAAAAATCTGTGAGACTGCTTTTAACAGGTATTAATAAAAGCAAATAACTACTAAAGAGATGTGCCAAGATTGTTATACCTGCCACCAGTGCGAGTATCTGTCCATTATTATCTTGCACAATAAATAATTTAGCTACTAACAGGCAGGCAATCCCAATATATGTTTCTGTCTTTTTGCACAGATCCTGGGTGAGCTGAGTGGATAAAATTTTGCAGGGCCATCAAAACAATACTGCCCAATGACATTATTTTTGGTAAGTACTGTATTTGAAAACATATTTTGGGGACATAAAAAAGTTGATACCCAATTTGCTCTTCTAGTTGGAAGATGATCAGTTCGGCAAATGACAAAATAAAAACTGACATGGGGTTTCATCCAAAGTCCATTGAAGTCACTGGAGCCCAGAGCCATAGCAGTATTTAGGCACCTATCTCACGTTGATTCTCACTGAAGTCAATGGCAAGACTATCATAGGAGTCAGTGAGGACCAAAGCCAATGTCGTGTTACGTAACTTCTTCAAAACAATGCAAATAACTCTTCAGCTACAATCTCTAGCATTGGTGTGCAGTGTAATAAAGCAAAATTAATTCCTGTTATGGCTGGCTGTTAGGAGTAGCATGTTTGTGTCAAGAATGGAAATTTTAAAAGAGCAGGAAGCTCTTCACCCTAGCACATGTTTTATGCCTCACAAAAGACTGATTAGTAAGTCTAGGGAAGTTCTAGAATATTACTTTCTTTGAAGGATTGGGCTGTTAATGGTTGAATGATTAACAGCTGAATGATTTCTATCTCTACCACAGTTTCGGGGAAACTTCACTTGCATTCCCAAACAGGTCTCAGGACTGATTCTGGGCAAGGGACCCATGTCCCATTCTCTTATGACCAGAGGTTTTAAGGCTGCGCAGTTGGCTTATGTTGTGATATCCCATCCAAGCCAGCCTGCTTAATGGTCAGCAACTATTTGAGTGCTATAAGCAACACATTAACAGCAGTTACAGCCTTTCTATGCAAGCAAATTTATTCTGATGGTAAAGGCATTAGAAAGAAAACATAAAACAATTCATAAATGTAAACATAGGTAAGCAGGATCTGAGTCAATGCTTCCATTACAGCTCCCTGGAATGGGAGCGAAACCCTGCCTGTGTCAATGTGAATACAGTGTGCCCCTGCTTTGCATGGGTTACATCTATACTGCTTCCTTCTTGCTCAATAGCTTATGCAAATGAAGTATGGATTAGCATATTGTTGTGCTTCATTTGCATAATTAATTAGGTGTTGTTTTTGCACAAGAGGCTTTTGCACAAAAAGGAGCCGTCTACACAGTGTCTGAAAAAATAAGGAAGAACGGCTCTTGCGCAAGAGGGTTTTTTTGCACAAAAAGGAGCCACTGCACAGCTCCTTTTTGTGCAAAAGCCTCTTTCACAAAAATGGCCCCTAATTAATTATGCAAATTAAGTGCAGCAATATGCTAATCCGTGCTTCATTTGGATAGGCTTTTGGGCAAGAAGAAAGCAGTATAGATGTAACCATAGATGGGTTAGTTAGTCAGCTGATGGAATTGTGTTTTGCACATTGTAAATCGAATAGTGTTTTGTGCATCGTAATTAACTTGGCAGGTGTTGAGTCACAAATTGTGTTAACACTAATTGAAATGGCTGTAATTATTGTGGGGATGTGGAAGAGGGAAGCCTGTGCTTAACCTGGCACAATGGAGAGAGACACAGTTAGTGTTAATAAACTTGGATGGAGAGAGGCGCCACTTCTAGAGCCCTGTGAGCTTAAGATGGGGAAAGCAGGACTCTGAGGCAGCAGGCTACATGCCGTCCAGGAGTGAGTTGTAAGACTGGTTCAACCTGTTTCTCCCCCACTGCTTCAATGATAGAGCTAATGAAAGACTCCATAAGGAGACTCTTTTATGATTTAAATGTATGCCAGTTGGTGCTGGAATTTCTTGTGGCTGGACTGTGCTTTAGGCCAAGAGCTGAAATCACCAAGAGCTGAATCACTGAGAGCTGAAATCACTAGCTTTGGCCCAGAGCCAAATCCACCACAAGCCAGCAGAAGCAGTGAGCGGATGGAGACTGAAAGCTCGGTGGTGGAGAGATGCGGTGAGTGGCCAGCAGAAAAGTGACATGACAAGGGGCCAGCAGGACAGCGAGTGGCACGTGTAACGAGCAGCCAGCAGAGCAGCAAGGGAGAAGTGAAATGAGAAGGCAGCAGAGCTGGCTTCTTACTCCCCACATACTCTTTGTGGTTCCTGGAGGACCCTTGGTAACCCTCCCCATGGGGTAGAACAGAATCACACACAAAACATTTAAAACATGGTAATGGCCTTGAAGAATACAGTGTTGGGTTGCAGCATCTGTCCCAGTATCTACTATTTAATATCATGAAATCTGGACCATTGGACAGCTAACAATGCACTGATTCGTCACATTCCCATGGAGCCCTGACTGTGATTTAAGTTCTCCCACCCCTGGGAGATGTTTCAGTGAACCCATCAGGTGCAGTTAAATTACACACATCGAGGGGAGATAACTGCATCCGCGGGCTCCCTCCCCAGCCCTACGAGCTGCCCAGAGCACATGACACTCCAACAGTGATTTAAAAGGCCCAAGGCTTCTTTGAATCACTGGGCCCCAGTGCAACTGCCCACTTTGCCTCCCCTGTCAGCAGGCCTGCACACATGTCCTGCAGCAGTGGCTATGAACCTGCTTGACTGACTTTTGTTAAATAGTAGTCATGTAGTTCTCTTCACTACTATGTAGGGCTTCCTGAAATATTTAACACAAAAGTCTTTCAAAGCTATAACTTGCTTTGAGTGTGCTTTTTGTTTTCACTTGGCTATAAAACTAGGATCTGGCTGATGTTTTCCATTAAAAATGAGGACAGGGGAAATCATTAGTAAATGAATGAATGAAAATAATTCTCAAAATTAATTTGTTCAATCAAGAGTAATTTGAATGGCATATAAGTAATCATGGAAAATCAAACTATTGCCCAATAATGTGCTCTATTGACTAGTAAATGTCTCCTTTTTCACATCCCTGATCTGTCAGAAGGACTGTCTTCTCAGTTTTGTCAATGCTACATTCTTTGTGTTTTCCTCTTCTCATATTGTAATTATGATTGATTGTATTTTAAAATTACTGAGGTGCTGTGTACTACTGTGTGCTTTTAAAAAAATAACCTGCAGCTCTCATTCAAGTCAGCCAGCCTATTGATTAAACCCAGTGGAACAGGGGTGGACCCTATATTATTGGGCTAAATTTATTCTTGGTGTAATTCCATTAACTTCAACCAAATTACACCAGAAACTAAACTGCTGGTTTAGTGAGTGCATTGTTTATTTAATATGACTAAAGTGTCTTTGTCCAAGAGATGCTTATCTTATTGAAGACAAGGGAACAGTTGTTAGAGCCTTGCACAGCTACAAAAATGTGAATCTGTATTCACATCTGCCAGGCTCAACTCACAACCAATCCTCAATCCGCAGTCCAGATTTGACTTGCATACACACAGCAAAGAATCTGCAGGGGAGGGAGAGGGGAACACAGATGAGCAAGGAAGTGGAAGGGTCATGCAGGGAAAAGGCAGGCAGCATGAAAGCAGGGACTGGGGGTAAGTGAGAGGAGTGATCTGGGGCCAGGGCTCCACAGGTCAGTGTTTACCACATGGGGTGGAAGGGAAACAAGCAGAGTTGTCACTTGGCCCCTTCTGCAGGGAGATTTACGACAGAGCATGTTGTATCCTTTCCCTGTAGGCAGTGTAGGGGCCTGCTCTGGTGCTGCCCCTACTTCTAGTATCCACGGCACATCCACTGTGGTGATTGACTTTATTAGGCTTTGGCAATAACAATGAGCATCTTACCTCATTCAGGTGGTAAACAAGGAAACCATTTTACTTTACATTTCATGTCTTTCTCGGCTATAGAGTCCATCTAGAATTGCAGAGCAGAGAGTCTGAAGTTAAAAGTGGGCCTGTTTTTTGTTAACAGTGCATTTCATCTTGCTACATACTATTTCCCTGAAGTACTATGGAATTCCATTAAGAAAATAAAAGCAATATTTCATAATTATGTTGCATTTTTATAATATTTTATATGAAGCATGTTTTACTGATAATACTGAGTGTGTCATTCTTAATAAACCCAGAGCAGAAAAGAGTAGGAAATTGGCAGCTTTATTTTATACAAGGAAGTTTTATAGCTTTTTGCGCTGTAACATATATGTCTTGTATTCCAGGTTAAACTTACTGAGGAGAATGGTGCAATTATTGTACCTAGAAAGCAGCAGCTTCCATTCCATGCTAATCCATACTGCCTTTTTTCAACTGTGTCCTCTCATGTGACTTGGAAAAGACATGGGTTTTTATTTTCCATTAAGAGTGGAAGTGGGGACAAATCACTGGCACTGTAAATTAATGAGGTTGGGGTGTGGATTTGTAAAGACACTCAGTCGTTTAGGCTGAATATAATTAGTCATGGAAATTCATAAACTGTTGCCCACTATAGTCCTCCCTTAACTATTAAACACCTTTTTCACACTAAGGGCCTGCATGAATGGCTTGGCAATAATACATTGCCCAAAATGAGCTTAGTTTTGCCCATGTCAGAGTATTTTGTTTGGCCAGTATCTAACAAAAGCTGGTTTCAACATGTGTCTGTAACCCTCGGTGTGCCACAGACATGAATTTGAAGAGGGCCTAGTGATATTCCAGGAATGGCATGACATATATTCAGGATATGGAAGTATGTTTTATGAATTAAAATAATACTCTATACAATTGTCCTATGCCCTTTTGTGCCCCACTCATCTATGCTCAGAGGAAACATTCATCATTTTCCTCCTTCCCCAGGCTGGGGATTTATACAGAGAAGGGTGGGAGACAGCTGAAGAGGGGATATGTAGCCTGATTTGGGGTAGAAAAAGAAATATTGTTTCCCTTCCAGTCTTACCCTTTCTGAGCTCTCTCTGAGTCTGGCACAAAGGGGCCACAGGCATTGGCCTGTAAATCAGGTCCAACAACTGTAGCCAAATCAAACGGCTGAAGGAATGTAGGTAGGCAAAAATATTAATTACCAGAGTTGGAACTGAGCCAGGACACCTTCACTAACACCTCTATTCCTGTATAAAGTGCCGAGTGCTCTTTACCGACCGCAAAGGTTCAGGACCTGTGTTTTACATCTAGAAAGCCAGCCCTTGCTGCAACACCCTCAAACTGCACAAACAGAGAAAAAATAGATTTCCGCAAATATTAGTTCATGTTTTTAAATGAATCCAAATTTAAACAAAAAGACTCAGTCTCGTTTATCTTAAGCTGACAATATCTGAGCCCAAAGTAGGCTGACAGCGGACGCCGGGGATTTCAGTCAGGATCTGGTTCTTTTCATATATTCCAGAGAATATAAAAAAAACCCATTAGCCTGCAGTATGTAACACCCTTATATGAAGCAAAATATAGGGTGACCATATTTCCCTATGCTGAATATGAGACACCTGGTAAAATTACTTGCATTCAAGCAAGTTCAATGGCAATTAATCAGAAGCATGAAGCACAAACGTTCAAATCAACATCAAGTTGGCTGAGCCCCTGTTAAAAAGAAATACAGCCTAGCTTGGTTCTTTTTATTTACTTTCTTGTCTTTAAGACTTCAGGGATCGCACAGGGAGGGGTGATATACAGAACTCCTATCCCACCCCCATATCCCAGGGGAGTGGTCATACGCAAACACTCCCATCCTCCTCTCACACACAGAAGAGTGACTGAACAGCCTGACCCTTTCTGCCCCCTTCCCCCTCCATGCCCCCAGATAGAGCCACCTCTCCTGGTATCTGAGGCTATGTGTGAGGGGAGGAGAACATGCCCCACTCCCCAGATGTCTGTCAGGGTTCACACCAGAATGTGGTTAGCAGCAGCCTTTTGGTGTTCTGTGGGAAAGGAGGGTTGGGAGCAGTTTTCAGCTGCATGGGAGAAGGGGTGACCTGGTCCATGTCTTTGCAGAGCTCATCTCCATCCCTACCAGATGTGTCTGGAAACAGCTTGTCCCTTCCGGCCTCCACAGGGTCAAAAGGCAGCTAACACCTCCAGGCTGCTGCTGGCCACCCACATAATCCAGATACCTCCAGTCCCCCAGCTAGAATCAGGAGGGGACTAAACCCTAAGGACATAAAGTGCACCAGGACCCAATGAACCTATCTGCAGAGGTTTCAGAGAGGAAGCTCAGCAGGAGAGGGTGCCTAAGGGATGGAACTACCTCAGACTTCCTGGGGTCCAGACCTGGGGCAGGTGAAAAGGGTGCTAAGCCCCTGCACAGGGAGTTGCTGTGGAGCCTGCAGGGTGGGGCGTGAGTAAGCTAGAGGCTGCTCTCTCCACACCATTCCAGAGTTAGGTTGACAGGACAGAGGGAGAAGCTTCCCCATGCCAGTGCTGTGGAGGGCTTTGGCACATGCAGAATTTGGTTTCTCCTGGGCAGAGTCCTGGACTAGAGGGTCTTGGATTTTTCTGGGGCACTGGCCTAATCAGAGACAGTGGGGGAAGGAAGGAGCGTGGCAGGCAGGCTGTTGGTGAGCTGAGCACTCTGACCAGGGGCTGGTTCTCCACATAGCGCAGGGAGCAGAACACACCCTGCCAGGCGGGGATATGAAGGAGCAGCAGGCCTGTTGAGGAGTAGAGTGAGCAAGGCGTAAAGATCACAGCAAGAGAGAAAGCGCATGTACAGGACTAAAGGGTGGGGTGGGCAGGGGAGGCAACATATAAATGGTTGCAACCTGGTGCCTGCCTACACTCACCAGCCACCGAAGCACTGGCTGTGTCCTGCCTCCAGCCTTGCATACTCATTCCCATTGTGGGACACTGCTCCCCCTCCACTCACTGCTGGTGGGCAGATAGCTGGCAAGCAGGGATTCAACCAGCAGCAGGACCCACCAGAACTGATGGGGCAAGAAGGGGAGACAGAAAATATAGGACAATTTGTCTTTTCCATAAAAAAAAAGGTCAGGACACCTGCATGAGAGTTTAAATACAGGAGAGTCCCTTTAAAACTAGATGTCTGGTAGGTCTAGCAAAATGGAAATATTCAGTCTCTTAGGCTGTGTCCAGACTCCATGCCTCCGTCGACGGAGGCATGTAGATTAGCCAGCTCGGAAGAGGGAAATGAAGCCGCGATTAAAATAATCGCGGCTTCATTTAAATTTAAATGGCTGCCCCGATCTGCCGATCAGCTGTTTGTCGGCAGATCGGGAGAGTCTGGACGCGATGCCCCGACAAAGAAGCCTTTCTTCATCGACACAGGTAAGCCTCGTGAAACCAGGTTTACCTGTGTCGATGAAGAAAGGCTTCTTTGTCGGGGCATCGCGTCCAGACTCTCCCGATCTGCCGACAAACAGCTGATCGGCAGATCGGGGCAGCCATTTAAATTTAAATGAAGCCGCGATTATTTTAATCGCGGCTTCATTTCCCTCTTCCGAGCTGGCTAATCTACATGCCTCCGTCGACGGAGGCATGGAGTCTGGACACAGCCTTAGTGTCAAAGGTCACCTCATTACTACAGGGCAATTACTGGCCTGATATGAAGACCAGTGAAATCCAAGGAAGATCTTGTTGATCAAAGTGGGCTTTGTAACAGGATCCAAAGTTATAGAAAAGGCTTTAAATGATGGGTTTCTGCCAGTTCACAGAATCACAGAATCCTAGGGCTGGAAGAAACCTTAGGAGGTCATTGAGTCCAGTCCCCTGCCCAAAGCAGGACCAATCCCAACTAAATCAACCCAGACAGAGCTTTGTCAAGCTGAAACTTAAAAACCTCTAGGGATGGAGATTCCACCCCCTCCCTAGGTAACCCATTCCAGTGCTTCACCATCCTCCTAGTGAAATAGTTTTTCCTAATATCCAACCTAGACCTCCCCCACTGTAACTTGAGACCATTGCTCTTTGTTCTGCCCTCCGTCACTACTGAGAACAGCCTTTCTCCATCCTCTTTGGCACCCCCCTTCAGGAAGTTGAAGGTTTCTATCAAATCCCCCCTCACGCTTCTCTTCTGCAGACTAAATAAACCCAAATCCCTCAGCTTCTCCTTGTAGTTTATGTGCTTCAGTTCCCTAATAATTTCTGTTGCCCTCTGCTGGACCCTCTCCAATGCGTCCACATCCTTTCGATGGGGGGGGGGGGGGGCCCAGAACTGGATGCAATATTCCTGATGTGGCCTCACCAGTCAGGAACTATCAGAGCATTTATTGTTCCTAAGTTACTGGCAACTAAAGATTTTCTTCCTTCAGGACAATTTGTTCCAGTGGATATTTTTTCCGTCTTGAAAATTTGTGTTTCATATATACACCATGTGAAATTTTCCTCCGCTAATCTTTAACTCCAGATTTTATTTTCCACCACTACCTGGGCCATTTCTCTCTAAGCTAGTATGCCCTGTCCTAGACTCTCCATGTTTGCCATAGTACAAACTCTGATCCTGACCACTGCTGAAGGTCAGAGTGGTACAGCTAGGATCAGAGTCTGGTCCCTAGATTTTTAGCCCCATGCAGTATACAGCCACATACAAACCACATGATAAAGATTCAAAGTGTCCCCATTGATGTTATGTAAACTCATTAGAATATGTTGCTCTTCAGAGTGGTAAGGTTTAATCACAGGGATCTCTTATGAGCGGAATGGTTCCACCACCTCTGCTGGACTGTTTCCCTTTTACTTCTTCCATAGAGTAGTGATTTCTGCTGAGGAGGTATAGAGGAGGACTGGCATACGTAGCCCATTTTGGGTGAGAGGATGGGATGAGTATGCTCAGTCCCCTCCTGAGCTCTCTGTAGGTCTGTATTAGCTGTTCTGCAAATCCAGCTCTGTTGTACTGACCCACTGTAAAAGGAGACATCTTTGCATCCCCATACAGAATGCTGCTACTAGGGAGTGAGAGGATGGGATGCATGCACTAAGGAGTCAGAGACTCCTCCAGGTTTGGGGTGAAGACAGCAGAAGGCCCCATCCACTTCAGGTGAAGAAACTTAGAAACTGATCCCTCACTTACAGCCCAAGCCTGCACCTTTCACTAAGAGAGGAGCTGACTTGGCACTTTGTTATCCCATGAATGTTTTCTGCCACGTGAGGCAGCTAGGAGAATGGGAAGGGGTGTGATAAGAGGGGAATAGCATCTAAATGTGAGTTCTGTGATTAAAACTGCACATTTTTAAAATAAAATCAAGCAAATATAGCAATAATTTTTGTTAAAATGATCATTGAAAACCTTCCCAGATGTCCTATCACAAGGAAAGCAAAAGGCATCTACCTGCAGTGGAGAAAAATATTTCTTTTGTGAGGAAAGGGAGCATAAAATTAAAGGCTGTCAGAAATGGGGCTACATTTGCACATAGCTTACCCTGCATTTTGACTCCTCCTGTCCTTTTATAGCAGTAAAAACTTAACTACTTGCTTAATGCAGAACAAAACTTAAGCTTAAGTCTTTATTCAAGACTAGACTGACTTGGACTCCACCTGTGCAAGATTCCTCGCACACTCCCAAAGCTCTTATTCAGGGTCTCTCCACCTTGGGTATTGGCACGCAGTAGTAACGAAGGGTATGTCTACACTGCCACCCTAGTTCAAACTAGGGTGCTAACGTAGGCATTCAAACTTGCAAATGAAGCCTGGGATTTAAATATCCCATCATTTTTAAATGTCCCGTAGTTCGAACTACCTGCCCATGGCTACACGCGATACAGACTAGGCAGTTCGAGGTTTAATGGTAGTTCGAATTAGGAGCTTTAATTCGAACTGGCTAGTCCATGCTGCGTGAAGGTAGTTCGAACTACGGGGCATTTAAAAATGGCGGCGCCTGGGAACATGCAAATGAAGCCCGGGATATTTAAATCCCAGGCTTCATTTGCAAGTTCGAATGCCTACCTTAGCCACCCTAGTTCAAACGAGGGTGGCAGTGTAGACATACTCTTAGACTTTTGGCCACTTAGTCTCTTCCTAGAGCTGTCAAATGAAGAGGTTCCTTTCCCATACTTACTGGCCATAGATGTCAGACTATGATGCAATGCCTTCTAGGAACCACCATCATAATCTATTTATTTATTGTTATATTTACACTGAAAAGCTCCAAACATGTTTAAGTAAAATTCTGCTGATATTTGTTTAAAATAAAAGATACATTTCTGCAGTGAAACTTCCCATTAGCTTAAAATAACTGAGAGCCAACCACATTGCTTCAGCTAATGCTACTGATGAAGTTTTCTCTGGTGTTTTCCAGTGCCAAAGAATGCAGAAATCTCATGTACTGCTATGGAAACCTAAGTGGAATAAGACTGTTTCTGATCCATTAAGAGTTTCTTTTATATTGGTTATTACTTTGAAAGACTTTGGGCACTTTTGCAGGCAATAAAAATAGCCAAAATCTGTTATCTTCAGATGTGCAGTGGTAAAATCAAATCACATCCAAACTTTTTCATGTTGAAAAAAACAGATGGAGCCCCACTTAGCTTCCAAACTAAACTAGCAATTTGTCTACCTTCGTGAAAAAATAAAGCTTGTAACAATTCTGTAATGGGTGGTTCTGGTGCTATCTGAACCATTTGTAATACTGTAAGGTGCATCCAGACTAGCAAGAGTCTTCACAAAAGCAGCTGCTTTTGTGCAAAAACTTGCTAGCTGTCTATACTGGCTACTTGAATTTGCGCAAGAGCACTGACTTTGTACTGTACAAAATCAGTGCTTCTTGCACAAATACTTTGATGCTCCCGCTCAGGGATAAGCCCTCTTGCGCAAGAATACTTGCGCAAGATGGCCAGTGTAGACAGGCACCTTAATTTTTTGCACAAGAAAGCCCGATGGCTAAAATGGCCATCGGAGCTTTCTTGCGCAAAAGTGCATCTATACTAGGCACGGATGCTTTTGTGCAAAAGCACTTTTTGCTCAAAAGCATCCGTGCCAATCTAGACACTCTTTTGCGGAAATACTTTTAACAGAAAAACTTTTCCATTAAAAGTATTTCCGCAAAATCATGCCAGTCTAGACCAGCCTAATTGTTAGGGAAAAGACTTAAACCTAGTATTATGCTGATAGAAACTAGAAGCAGAACAGAAGCAATATACCTGGCTCTGGAATATAGCACCTCTCTGTCGCTCTGTAGTGACCTCCATGACTGAGCTAAGAGAAGTATTGATGGGCTATTGAATGGAGTCTCATTCGGTCTTCCTCTGCCCATAAGAATGACAGTATTGCAAAGTGGAGCCCTAACTTCACATTTCCCTACATTCATTTTACCCTTAGCCATGGAAATGAAGTTTTGTCCATATACTCTTGGCTTTGTTGACATGATCATTTTGGTGTCCTTTATTAATGAGCCATTTTAAGACTCCCTCTACCTCAGAATTTCAGAGGATTTATGCTCCTTTAAGAGGCTTATGGTGCCACTCTCTTCTGTTATGTACACACACACCACCTATTACATCTACAGTAACCTACAGTTTCAGTTATGGAACATATCCATATAATACCAATACACATTTAAAACACCCAACCCGGTGAGTTGATTTTGGCACTTGGATAGCCAATGAAATGTAGACTTCATTAATGGATGTCTTACATATATAATACACAGTCTAGAATTGACCCCAATATAGCCAGTGGGTCTGGCTGACTCCCTGAAAATACAATTACATGATGAGAGATTAGATAGTTTTGCTTATTGCAGGTTCCATTTCTAGGAAATTACTTTCTATATGTGTAGCCATGCCAGCCTTCCTTCTTTAAAAGGTGTTTTTTTAAAATATGTTATTAAGTTTGCAAGCAAAACTACCAATCAGTGGCAGCACAATTTCCTTTCCCATAAGAGCCGGTGTTTCTCTAAAATCTTAGCAGCCGCAAGATCAATGCAGCTGAACATTCCACCTGCAGAATGAGCTAATTGTCTATGCATTACGCTCGCCCTCTGCCAGCCCGAGTAGTAAGACTTCTGAGGTTGGTGCTGAACCTGCTACTCCCCACAGAGGAGTACTAAGCTCTGCTGCCAAGCCACCAGACATGGCATTAAACACATTCCTGTTGCTTTTATTTTTCAAAACACAAAGGACCACATTAGAAAGCCAGAAAATGTGACTAGAAGCAAACAGCACACAAAATGCACACAGAATGCAAAGATGACTTTTCCTAAGGGTGAAAATTACCACTTAAAGATGCCCTGAAATAAGCACTGCATTGTCCTGCCCCACACATCAGAATTGCCACCCCCTCTTGGGAAAGAAAAAGAACAAACAAAATCCACGTGCACTACATTTACCTTCATCCCAGCTCTACAGCCCACTCATCCCTGTTATTTTAACAGTAGTGTATTTCCCTCTTCCAGACCAAGGAACTTTTCAGAGGTAGCAGCAAAAATGCCCCAGATTTTGGAGTCCACTACTACAATTTTGGTTTGGGCCATATTCCATTGAGGAACTGTAAAGCAACCATTTTTACATGAACTTTGGGGTAATCATGCCCCCTTCAGTGAATAACCTGGAAACTGCAGCTGAGGATAGGAGTGCTGCTTTTAATTAATCGGGAAATGAAGTTCATGTAAATGCATTTTGGCAGAAGGATTTAATGCAAGGTTTTACAGCTCTTACCAGGGAAAATGGGAAAAAAAGCTATTTGTGGTTTTCCAGTTTGGGTTTTTTAGAGCTTAAGTCCCAGGGTACTTCAGGTTTATCGTTTGATAAAAAGTGAGGAAATGTACATTAGATAGATGTAGGCTGCTAGCATGAGTCAAGCCTCCTGCCTAAGGGTTTTTCCAAAGATCAAGAAAACAAGAGGAAGCATTTAAAGATTCCTGAGGTCCCGTGTGGAACTGGAAAGTTTTCTGGTCACTATTATCCATTTCAGCAAGTGTAGCAAACCAGTAAAATCACTGTAATGGTATCAGAACCAGAGCTGAATTCCAAGCCCACTGTTTCCAGCACTGCACACTTCATAAACTAACATTGCTGGTCTACTTGTAATTGTTTATTGGTAGAACCTTAGTGTAAGCTGGACTCTTCTTATTTTTGTGTATTTTGCGAACAAATCTCTGACAGTAAGCAAAAAGAAAAAGAGGCTCACGGTGCCACTCTCTTCTGTTACGTACGCACACCACTTATTACCTCTACAGTAACCTACAGTTTCAGTTATGGAACAGATCCATGAGATACCAATACAGATTTAAAACACTCAACCAGGTGAGTTGATTTTGGCACTTGGATACCCAATGAAATGTAGGCTTCATTAATGGATGTCTTAAAGAAAAAGGAAGACTTCAAAACCATGTAAACATTTCCTTTGAAGCACATCGCTGTACCTAGATGGTGTTGGACAGATGGCAGAAATAATATTGTCTTCAAGATATTCAGATACAGGCTGTCCTCGCTCTAAGTCCAAGATACATTCCAAAAAACTTGGACTTATAGCAAACCTACTTAAGCGGGGAATTTTTTTTCCCATGGCTGACTTCCATTTAAGCAAATTCAGGGGAGTGTTTCACATTACTTATAGTGGGGAATAGGAGGACTTATAATGCATCAGTTTCTATAAACATCAACGACTTTAGCGTGGAATGAATGTATACTGAGGCGACTTATAGTGAGGACGCCCTGTAGGTCAAATATTTCAATGTGGGGCCAAAGAGCCAGATCTATAGCTGTTGCAACTTGGTGTAGCTCCACTTTTAACAATGAACAGCCTTAATTCCTGCCATCTGGAGAGCTCTTTAATCAGGTAGGCCAGGTCTACACTAGACTTGGAAGGTCAGCTTCAAGTACGCAACTCCAGCTACATATTCTACGTAGCTGGAGTCAGTTTACCGCTCTATACAGCGGGAGGCTGACAAGAGCAAACGCTATTTGTAAAGATCATGTAAAAAGCATTTTGGCAGAAGGATTTAACACAAGGTTGTTTAGCTCTTACCAAGGGAAAAGGTGCTGACTAGAGATGCCCTCAGCGTTCAATTTATGGGTCTAAATTGAACCTGCTAAATCAAACACCAGAATATCAATCTCTAGCGCAGCAAGTATAGATGTGTCCATAGTATGGCATTTTGTCAGCTTTATTGTAGAAAATAGTTTGAACAGCCATAACTCATCATATAATACATCTCCAGATGTTAATATGACTATTATGGACAACATTCACAATTATTATGTAAAATCACTTGCAGCATTTTACTTTTTGTTTAGTTTTACATTTTGACCAGCTTTGCCCATGACTATTATGAAGAGTAAATCATTTGCAAAAGTATGTTTTAAAATGCACTGGCTTATTTAGCAAGCTTTGTGTCTTCTCATCAATTAATGTTCTATAGAAAGTCTGGCAACTCCTGCTTGGGCTACCAAAGGACTCAAGCCGTATAGTGAAGCGATAATGAGAAGCACGTGTAAAATTCTGTGGTGGAGATAAACTGAATTCTACCTCCTATTCAGATATTTTCTTAAATGTTGGAAATTGTGCATAGTTAATATATCATTATACAATGGATTCTTCTAAGGGGCACTTAAACTGAACCCTCCCTTGCTAAATACCCGTGGGAAGAATGTAAAGCATGAGAAAGCTCAGTAAGTTTTGTATAATGGGGAGAAGGTAGGATGAATCTTCGCAGATGTCATGTTGCCCTTAAGCAGCCATCCGAAGCTTTTGGGAAAAAAAATCTCCTCCCTGAGGTAGCTGCAGTTACTGTGTCCAAATTAATACGGCTTCAAGTAATATTATCTTAAGCAAAAATATTCACCACCTCCAGGAAAAATGAAACACTGTAATGAACAGCTCCCACTCTGTCTGTCCCTAGTTCTATCCTTGAAACCATTCACAATTCATTCAATATTGAGATCCTGAAAAGGAGTTTCCACTAAGGAAAATTAGGAAATAATGCTGCAGAAACATCCACTCCTTGCACCAAAGTTCCCCTGGGGAGAATCCACGTATGCACCTCTCCTTCACTCATGGAAGCAGGGAATACAGTCATGCTTGAGATCCTTAGATAACATGAATATTACCAGACTCAAATGTTCAAAACTCACAAGTCAGCCTCTGACAAATCATGAGTATGTTTAAAAATCACAAGATTCTAAACATATATACTAAATGTTGTTTGCTTTTCATTTGCTTTCTAGTTGGAGGGAGGGCCTTGAATTTCAATAGTATGAGTTTCTTTTGGCAACTAAGAAGTCTAAAAGTTAAATTCAAATTACCCCAAGAGTTGGGGCTTTGAGAAAAAACACCAGCTATTGTGAGACTCACAAAAAGAATTAGAAACATGGATAACACTACAGCATCTAAATGATAAATATATCTGAGTTCAGCACTGGTGTCCAAAACACACACAGTTTCCTCATGCCTTAGTCACAGAGGGGAAGTCTACACTAGGAAGTTATTTCGAAATAAGTAAAATTGGCATAGCTCCCAAAATAACAAAATTGAAATAATGGGTCCACACTATGGGGGAACATCGAGATTGCTCAGAATTATTTTGAAATAGCGCGTCCACACTGATTGGAGCCTGCTTCAGACTTAGAGCCCCTGGAAGTACTCTGGGGAGTGCACCAGATACTTCCAGTGGCTGCTTGGTTAGGAAAACTGCGACGTCTGCTTTCAGGGGCTCCTCTCTATGGCCGTGTCTCACATGCCACTCCTCCACTGCCTCCCCCTTGTGGGACACAGTGTGCTCTGCTTGCCCTTGCACATGCCACAGCACTCAAAGCAAGGAGCCAGAGCTGTTGCAGAGCAATACTAGACTCATGGGTCTCATGCTGCACCTCATGGCACAGTTTGTCTAGACAGCCTGCATATGGCTTCAGCAGAATGAGGACCAGGAGCTGCAGGATGAACCCTAGCAGGCCATGATCACCCAGGTCCTGGTACTTCCACTGCAGTGCATGCCCCCAGTCCCATGGACACCTTGGAATGCCACTTCTGGTGGCGGGAGACCAGTTCCGACTGGTGGAACCACATCATCCTGCAGTGGTGGAACAAGCAGCAGTGGCTGCAGAACTTCTGCCTGCGGAAGGCCACTTTCCTCAAGCTCTGCAAGTGGCTCACCCCTGCCCTCAGGTGACTGGACACCCACATGCGGCCTGCTATCTTCCTGCAGAAATGCGTTGCCATTGCACTCTGGAAGCTCTCCATGCTGGACAGCTACCGTTCCATCGGGATCCAGTTCGGTGTGAGGAAATCCAGTCAGGGCCATGGTCCTGCAGGCAGTGAAGCCCATTGACCAGGTGCTGCTAAGGAGGGTCGTCACCCTCGGTAATGTGGACGGCATCATGAATGACTTTCCACCATGGGCTTCTCCAACTGCGGGGGGAGAGGCATATGTCAAGTCACAGGGGCATTATGCCCAACAGGGTTCGAGACAGAGTCGATTAGGGATAGGTAGTTGCTTTTATTAATCTCACTCTAATAACAAACTTAATACTGCCAAATAATTACACAGCTACTACAAAATACAAATCTCACTACCATTACAGGCTTAATACTGGCAAATACACAACTACAGCCAGTCCCCAACTTACAAACGGGTTATGTTCCGAACAGCTGGTTGTAACTCGATGGGTTTGTAAGTCGGATCCCATTCATTTAAATGCAGCTGCACTGTTCGTAAGTGCGGATCGCGCGTTCATAAGTCGGGGACCAGCTGTAATGCGCTTAATGGGAGGTTAGTCGTAACTACGAACGGTCATAAGTCGACACGTTCATAAGTCGGGGACCAGCTGTACTGAAAACTAATCCAAATAATTAGCATAGGCAATGCAATGCCTATAAATGAGCACCAGGCACTGGGAAATGCTTACACCCCTTCAGGTCTGCGGGGAGTTCCGTTCCAGTCACCTCGCAGCAGGACACAATGGATGTGGCTCCAGCTGGGGACCCAGGGCACCTTCCAAGGGAACAGATCTCTGGTGGAACTCCCTGAGGGGTGGGACCCTGTAGCCAGACAGGAACCCCCCTGTAACATCCATCTTTGCTTGCCTGGAGCATGCAGGGTACACAAAGCAGCAAGCCTTGAACAGAAGGCCCAGGCTGCTGTGACCATGAATGGCTGTAAACAGAGATACGCCAATTGCTAATGAAGAGGCTGCCAAGGAGTGCCCTTGACTGAAACCCATATTGATACGAACACACAGCCGTCCGCGGGGGGAGGAATCTCTCGCCCAGTAAAAAAATGTCTAGTATTCACAATTTAGTTATCTCTCTTGCAAGTTTAAATTAAGTTGAAACTTGCTTGTGAGAACTGGCACCACGGAAACGGACCAGTACAATTTGGCATCTTAGATAAGAAAGAGGATACGGGCCCCTATGGATATAAAGATGGGTCCAGCAGCACATTTACTCTGAGTGTCAATCTACCATCTATCTGCTGGTCGGGTTAGGTGTTTGACCTCCCGAGGTTCCAAGGGGACACCCACCTCGTATTCGTCTTTCCTAGGAATTGAGGGACCGGCCCTGGCTTGACCCACTGGAGTCGAGAGGCACAGAAGAGGGTAAAAATTGTACCTGGATGTGGTCCTTTGTCTTAAGTGTACACATAGACTTAGAACTCTTTAAAGATTAAGCTGTCACTTGGTACCATTATTTCTATTTTCTATCTTTATTTTCTTTGTAACCATTTTTAAGATCTATATTTGCTAGCAGTTAAGAAAGAGAGCAATAGCCATTGTAACCATATGCTTTATAAGCTTCCTTAATAAACCTGTAACTGTTTAAGTTTTAACATGACTCCTTCAGTTGCTGTAACAGAACCAAGCACAATTTAAAAGAACTTCAGCCGGTCATAAGGGACAGGTATAGGAAGAGCTTGTGCGTTTTGGATCGTGTCACTCCCAGGTGACAGATCCGTTGGGGCATCTCTCAGTCTTCCCTAGACTGCTCGCTGAGAAAGGATCCTGTATCCTAGCAGCTGAAATCTGAGGTGTAATAAGCTCTTCCTATAAACTCTGGGGCTTCTGTCAGCCTGTTGGCTGCCCTCCGCGACAGGACCCCGGTCCTAGCAGTAAAGTCACAGACGTTAAACCTTTTCTCGGTAACACACACACACACACACACATACACACTGCCCTGACCGTCGGCTGACAGCCCCCTGGCAGGTTTGATACTTTTGCTGTTTTCTGGGTGTGCACGTACCTGGCTCAATGCCATTCTTATCTCTCTTTTGGGCTGAGACTGAGGTCAATCTTGTTTACTGCTCAGTAGTTTCCCAGCTCAAGGCAAGGGTTAGAGCTGATAAAGCCCAGCTGCAGTTTGGGCTTGCAGGGTCCCAGGCTGTGCTTAGCTGGGTACAGCATGGATGGAAACTTCCATTCCAGGCCTGCTAAGCTGCAGGACCCTCATATGATTTTCATGTGACAGCATAGACCTCACCATGGAGCTCTTCAACACCCAGCTTTGCAGGTGCCACCTGGTCATTGACTGTGCATTTGGTTGCTTAAAGGGGAGGTTCAGGAGTCTCCTCACCCAGCTGGACCTCAGCAAGTGCATCATCCCTTTCTGGTGGCAGCCTGCTGTGTGCTACACAGCTTGTATGAGAGCAAGAGGGGCACTTTTATACCTGGGTGGGGGGGGGAGGCTGAGGCCAAATGGCTGGCCAGAGTATTTGAGCAGCTGGACACCAGCGCCATCAGGAGAGCACATCAAGGAGCTATGCTCATCGGGGGGCCTTGAGGGAGAGTTTCATGCAAGACCATTTGTCAGACTCTCTCCCATGTATCTCCACAAGGTGGCCGTGCCTTTGGGTGCCTTGCCTCCCCCACGTCACCCTCCTCCTGCCCTCCATTCCCACCTTCCTTCTTCCCCTGCAGAGCAAATGATAAATCCATATTTCTTGAGACTACAGGACTGTTTATTGGGGGGGGACATAGAACAGGGGAGGGTCAGGGAAAGAACCTTGAATGGGAAAGGGGGCAGTAGGGGTAGAGGAACTGAGGGTATGTCTACACTACAACGTTAATTCGAACTAACTTAGTTCAAATTAGTTAATTCGAACTAAGCTAATTCGAACTAACAGATCCAGACTCAAAAACTAGTTCGAATTAGCGTTTTTCTAATTCAAACTAGCATGTCCACATTAAGTGGACCCTGAACCGGGCTTAAGGATGGCCGGAAGCAGTGCCGGCAGGGCATCAGAGAAGAACTTAGAGCATGGAGATGCTTTCTCAGGCTAGCCGAGGGCTGCGCTTAAAGGGACCCGACCCCCACCCCGGACAGACAGTTCTCAGAGGTGCCCGCTTGCAAAGCAGTCCTGGCTTGGAGTGCCCGGACTACCCACACTGGGCACATCACACCACTCGGCCATCAGCCCGGCTGCACTTGCCACAGGCTGCCATCTGGGGAGAGGGGACAATTGGGGGGCTGCAGGAGAGCTTCCACCCCCAGAAGCCCACAGAGCCATCCCAGTCCTCCCCATCAGGGGCTCGTGCCCCATTCCTCCCTCACCTCCTTCCACTTACCCTTCCCTAGCCCCTCTTCTTGATGTACAAAATAAAGATAATGTGTCTTCCAAAATGGAATCTGTCTTTATTGAACAAAACTGGAGGAGACTGGGAAAAGGAGGTGGGAGAGGGGAAGAGAGGGTACGTCTACACTACAGCGCTAGTTCGAACTAACTTAGTTCGAATTAGTTAATTCGAACTAAGCTAGTTCGAACTAACGCATCTAGAACTAAAAACTAGTTCGAACTAGCGTTTTGCTAGTTCGAACTAGCAAGTCCACATTGAGTGGACTCTGAACAGGGCTTAAGGATGGTCGGAAGCAGTGCCGGCAGGGCATAAAAGGAGGACTTAGAGCATGGAGATGCTGTCTCAGGCTAGCCGAGGGCTGCGCTTAAGGGGTCCTGACCCCCACCACGGACACACAGTTCTAAGGGGTGCCCTGCTTGCAAAGAAGTTCTGGCTTGGAGTGCCCTGAGTGCCCACACTGGGCACATCACACCACTCGGCCATCAGCCCAGCTGCACTTGCCGCAGGCTGCCATCTGGGGAGAGGGAGTAATTGGGGGGCTGCAGGAGAGCTTCCACCCCCAGAAGCCCGCAGAGCCAGCCCAGTCCTCCCCATCGGGGGCTCGTACCCCATTCCTCCCTCACCTCCTTCCACTTACCCTTCCTTAGCCCCCCTTCTTATTTATGTACAAAATAAAGATAACGTTTCTTCCAACATTGACTCTGTCTTTATTGAAAAAAAACTGGGGGAGACTGGGAAAAGGAGGTGGGAGAGGGGAAGAGAAAGGCTGGGAGAGGGGAGGGCAACTAACATGATCAGGGAACAGGGTTGGGAACAGGTCCCAGATGAAGAGAGGCTACAGAGACTGGGACTGTTCAGCTTAGAAAAGAGGAGACGGAGGGGGGACAGGATAGAGGTCTCTAAAAGAAGGGGTTGGGTGGAGAGGGTGCATTCAGAAAAGTTCTTCCTGAGTTCCCATAAAGAAGGACTAGAGGACACCAAAGGAAAGGAATGGGTAGCAGGCTTCAAACTAGTAACAGAAAGTTGTTCTTCTTCACAAAGCAAAGAGTCAACCTGTGGAACTCCTTGCTGCAGGAGGCTGTGAAGGCTACAACTAGAACAGAGTTTAAAGGGAAGTGAGATAAAGTGATGGAGGTTGGGTCCATGGAGTGGTATTAGCCAGGGGGTAGGAGTGGTGTCCCTGCCCATGGTTTGTGGAAGGCTGGAGAGGGATGGCACGAGACAAATGGCTTGGTCACTGTCATCGGTCCATCCCCTCCAGGGTCCCTAGGGTTGGCCGCTGTCAGCAGACAGGCTACTGGGCTAAATGGACCTTTGGTCTGACCCAGTACGGCCATTGTAAGCTCAGGGCTCAGGGTCGGGGGTCTCACTGGACCCCCTTGATTCTCTTGCACACCTGCTCCTGGGTGGCCAGTCTGGCAGCTCTCCTGCCCTAGACGGCCACTCTCCTGTGCCTAGTGCGGAGATCGTGGACGAGGTCCACGATGTCTGCACTACCACAGGCGGGTGCCCACCTCTTGCAGTCCCGGGCAAGCTCCCGGGAGCCGCCAGCCTGGTCCCGGGAAGAGGGGGAGGACTGGAGGGCATCGGGTGGGTGGCTCGATCCGTGCCAGGTGCAGGGTCTGCTGGCTGGGTGCTGGCAGGCTTGCATGGGCACCGTAGCCAGCCCGTGCCCCTTTAAGGGGTCTGGGGCTGGGAGGGGGGCAGAAGAGTTTCTCTGGTGTTGGCCAGAGTGGCCACCAGGGAAACCTGGGGAGGGCTAGCCTCCCACTAGTTCAAATTAAGGGGCTACACACCCCTTAATTCGAACTAGCTAGTTCGAACTAGGCTTAATCCTCGTAAAATGAGGTTTTCCTAGTTCGAACTAAGTGCTCCGTTAGTTCAAATTAAATTCGAACTAGCGGAGCGCTAGTGTAGCGCCTATGAAAGTTAGTTTGAACTAACGTCCGTTAGTTCAAACTAACTTTGTAGTGTAGACATACCCTCAGAGATTGGGCTGGGGGTGGTGCCTGCCTCCAGGTGGTCAGGAGGCTTTAACTGCCTAAGAGGTTCCACTGCCCCATGTTCTGGGGCCACAGGAGCCTGGGGGGAGGACTAAGAGCAGAAGCCATCAGGGCCCTTCTCCTGCTGCCAGGAGTTTAAAGCTCTGCAGGGGAAGGAGAGCAGTGGAGATGCCAGGTGTGGCCAGAGTGGTCAGAGCTTCAGTTGTGAGATGCCTCTGGAGGCCAATTATTTTGAATGAGCAGCACCAGCATGTCCACACTGATGCTATAGCAAAATAACTATTTTGAACTAAGCATTATTCCCTGAGGAAAGCAGGAGTACAGATTTCAAAATAACTAGCCCGATACTTCAAAATAATGTGCTTGGTAGCAGGGACATTGCTTATAAAGCTGACCTAAGGGAATTATTTTGAAATTACTCCCTAGTACAGACCATGACAGAAAGCTCTCCAATCTGTACTAGAAATTAAATACAAGTTACTCCATCTAGGCTTGATAGATTCAGCTTGAGTTGCATGTTATATATTATACTAGCAGACTTACCTGTAGCCAAGTCCTTCAGGGCAGGGGGCTCAGGAATCAGGGCAGGGCTTTGAGGATGTGGCAGGGGAGTGCAGGATGCTGGGATGCAGCAGGTGCAAGAATGATGGTTGGGGGATGAGGAGAGACTCAGGGTGGGGAGGTCTCATCCAGCATGGACCTTTTCTCTCCCCCAGCCTCCAGGAGGGGCATTTTTCTCCCTCACTCCAGTGCTGCAGCCAAGAGCCAAAAGAGGGGGAAATGGCTTTGGGGCAAAGGAGCTACTTACTCAGCATGCTGGCAGGTAAAAAGTTAGCAGTGCTCAGGTCCTTATGCAGGCTCAGCGCAGGGAGTGGTGAGGTACAGGAGTCAGGGCAGAAGGTTGGGAGGTGTGGAGGGGCTCAGGTCAGGGCATGGGGAGTGAAAGAGTTTGGGCAGGGTGTGGGAGATCAGGAGTCAGGGCAGGGAGATGTGTGGAGGGGCTCAGAAGTCAGGGTAGGGGTATAGGAGTCAGGGCAGGGGGCTGGGATGTTTGCAAGGTCTCAGAAGTCAGAGCAGGGCTGCTGGGCTCAGAGTAGGTGCTGGGAGATGTGAAGGGTGCAGAAGTCAGGCAGGCGATAAGGGCAGCTCAGGGCAGGGGGCTGGGAAGTGTGTGGGCATCCCAGGGCTGCTTGGAGGAGTGCTGCCTGGCCCGTGGCAGCTCCCTGAGGACCACGCTGCCCACCCCAGCTTACCCCCCCCCCCCACTGTCTGGTGCTGGGTGCTGGGACCAAAGGCTGAATGGGGAGTGGATTGGGCTGCAGCAGTGGAGCATGAGGGCCAGGACAGAAAGGGGGTCAACCATGCCCAGCACCAGCACAAGAACCTTACCTGGGGATGGTGGATGGCAACATTCAGAGCCTGTCCTCCAGCCGGCCACTGTCCTGTGTGGCTACCCCCTTGTGATAATTCTGCCATATAACTGTGCCAGCTAGCAGCCCCTTCCCTTAGTGTTTGATGAGAAACAATCCCATTCCAGGCACATCCCATTTTTCTGGCTCAACTAAACCCTGACCTTGCTTTAAGTTACAATAAGTGGAAGCAGCATAGGAAATGTGGTGGTTCTAGCTCTTAGCATTTAGGAGGAATTCTTCAACAAGCAGACTCACAGATAGATCTATGGAAACACAAACAGAGGCATAAACTCTCTTAAATATATATTATATATTGTATGTCTACATGGGAAGGGGGCATTGTCCCCTTTATTGGTGACTTTACAATGCAGTATTGGATTCCAAGCTAAAAACAAAGCTGTCACAAAGTATTTCCTCATTGTAAACTGTCCATGCGATTGAGTACTGTTAACAAGACCCTCAGTTAATATTTAGCAAATGTTTAACATTTCAGATTAGTCAGACTGTTTTAACACTAATATTCTAAATTAGGAGAAAGAAAAAAATGTATAGAACAGATATGTTTCATTTAAACAAAAATCCAAACACACTGAATATGACAGCAAGATTCACAATTTGGGTGAGGTAAAATCTTTTACTGGAACAATTTCTGTTCGTGAGAGAAACAAGTTTCAAACAAGTGTCACGTTGTATCACTGTAATGGAGCAGGTGTATGTAGCTTCAAAGGAGGAATGCCTCATACTCATCAGAAATGTCTGTTAAAATTTTTGCTCTCACATTAGGTTCCACCTCTATATCCAAGGTGAAACATATTCCTCAATCTCAAGTTCTTAACAAAATTGTAATGGCTCTGATGTTCTTTTCACATAGGTCTGGCAGACAAGATAAACTGTTCGCTGCTAAAGTTTGAAGATAGTTTAAAAAATTGGTGATATGATAAGAAACCATTTGTAGAGAGTGATCTGGAACACTTGTTGAGCTGGGTTCATTTGAATAGCATGAGGGAAATCCTGGTCCTACTGAAGGCTATGAGAGATTTTCTATGCAATCCAATATGGCCTGGCTTCCCACCCCCTTTCCCTTCCCATTATGTTTTAACACAGCTAAATGTACACCCATGCATCTAGGAACAAAGAGAATGTAACTCACACAGACAAAATGGGGGACTGTATCCTGGAAAGCAGAGACTTTGGACGGGGCTTAGCAGTTATGCTGAAAATCCAACTGACTATAAGTTCTGGAAGCCAGGTGGCTAAGAAAGCATATGAGATCTTTGGATGTATAAGCATGAGCTCTGCCCCGGGCTTCCTGGAATCAGCCACTGATCAGTTTCAGCAGCGGCTGACTTGGGGACACCTGGGGTAGAGCAACTGGGGTGCTGCCGGGTTGGTCCCTGCAGCGCTGATGTGTGGTGCTGCGGGGACCGACCCGGCAGCGCCCCAGCTGCTCTGTTCCAGGTGTCCAAATTCAGCCACTGTTGAAACTGATCAGCAGCTGATTCCAGGAAGCCCAGGGCAGAGCAACTCCGTCTCGGGTTTCCTGTAGTCAGCGCTGGTCAGTTTCAGCAGTGGCTGAATCTGGACGCCAGTTCCGACTTACATACAAATTCAACTTAAGAACAAACCTACAGTCCCTATCTCTGTGGTCCCCAACCTTCTGAGGTTGTCGGGCACCAGGGGGCGTGGCCGTTCGCCTGCCAGGCGCCATGGGGCGGGGACACTTGCGCGCCCGGGGGCGGCCCTCCCCCATAGCCGCTTGCCCCAGGGCGGCCCCCCCCATAGCCGCTTGCCCGGGGCCAGGCCCCCCCAATAGCCATGAGCCTGGGGGGCCGGGGCCCCCCCTTAGCCACGCACCCGGGGCCGGTGCCCCCCCCCCCGCAAGCACCCCGCAAGCGCCACGCACCCGGGGCCGGGGCCGGTGCTTCCCACTCCCCCCTGCAAGCGCTGCGCGCCCGGGGCCGGGGCCGGCGCTTCCCTCTCCCCCCTGCAAGCTCCGCGCGCCCGGGGCCGGGGCCAGTGCTCCCCCCTCGCAAGCGCCGCGCGCCCAGGGCCGATGCTCCCCACAAGCGCCGCGCCATGTGCCCGGGGTCAGGCCAGCCCTGAGCACTGGGCGGGCGCATGCAAGTGCCCCCACGGGCGCCATGGCGCCCGCGGGCACCGTGTTGAGGACCACGGCCCTATCTTGTACGTAACCCGGGGACTGCCTGTATAGGGCTCTGTAATTTAGCAGATAAAGGCATAACAAGATTGCCTGGGTGGAAGCTGAAGTTATCCAGTTCAGAATACAAAGGAGACACAATGTATTTATTTTTAAACGCTGTATAGAGTTCACCACTGGAGAAACTTAGTGGTGGGATGGGTTTTCTATCTCTTGAAGTCTTTTAATCAAAATCAAATGGCTCTCTAATAGATATGCTTTAGCTCACCCAAAAGTAATGGGTTTGCTGCAGGAATCACTCACTGAAATGCTCTGACCTGCATTATGCAGGATAAACTAAATGATCACTATGGTCCCTTCTAAACTTAATCTGTGGAACCCCTAGTGAAAAATTGGGAATAATTTGAGTGACATCAATAGTAAGCAGTATTCTGTTGTCTTCTCATCTGGCTTTCTTCCGAATTTCCTGCTGCATGTCTACCCCTGCTTCAGTCAGCAACAGTGGTTGAAATTAAGATGGACACAATTGTAACTAACTTTACTTCCTCTGGGGAACACTGAGCACTGGGGTACTGTTAGTTAATTACAAAATATCAATGGCGACCACAGTGATTTCCAAGCTTCTTTGCTTCCAATCCTGCCAGTTCTTCACCAGCTGCAGCTGCCTCCTGAATTCTGGTGGTGTTATTAGTGTTACTATCACTTTGCTTTTTCCCTAGCTCAAGGCTGTGCTTTCTCCTGTGGGCTTGCCACAGACTAGCCCATGTGTGGTACCCAGGAGTCAGGGAGGAAAGAATGCTGCATAACCCTGGGTCCACTCTGTAATGTATCCTGAGGAAAGGCATGCATGGCTTCTTGAAACCCACCTTCCTTTGTTCTTCTCCCTAATCCAGTCAGTCACAGGAGCCACTAACACACCCAGGGCTAGCAGTTTAGGCAGTAGACAGCTGGCAAAACCAGTGTGTTTGCCTCTGCAATGCTCAGGCCTACTGAGATTGCATATGTCCTGGGCTCATAGAGTCACCAGGAGACAGTCCCTAAACTGGGCCACGCTTGCCTCTAAAAGGGGGAATGGAGAAAACTCAGGGGAGGGGCACAAAAAGCAAACTGAGAAGAAAAAATAAATAAAATGGAAAGGATAAAAAGTGACATAATACAGAAGAGAAAAAAAGTAATGGAGGAAGACAGGAAGAGAGACAGTGGTCAAGAAAGCAGAGAAACAACTTTTAAGGTCAGGTGGAAAAGAAACAGGGTCACAGTTTCTCCCAAAGGTCAGAACCACTGCAAAAAAGAACTAGGAATTTCACTGTCTGTCATACTCCAAGTTGACTTCAGAGAAGTTTAGTTTTCATGGTATCAATACATCTGAAAAAAATCCTCCGACTATTAGAGGCAGAGAACTCTTTTACATAACAGAAAAAATAATTTAAAAACAGCATGAGAGGGTTTTTGGTGATTATTCGGGTCATATTAATCTCCATTTTTGTTAATTAATTAGCATTTTTCTCAGATCAAGGCATTAAAGCAAGAGATGAATAGATTGTCATGGTATTTTGCAAACAGGAAATGTGGTTTGCCTATTGACCTCAGATGGCATGATTATAAACAAACAACAGACAAAGGAGTGAGATCTCCTTTTGAACGTCTTCGTTCCACAAACAAAAAACTGTTTCACATACTAAAGTTTGGCATTACTACAATATAGTTTTAAACATAATGGTTGTTCATTTGTTGTAAATTAATTCCTGGTCCTTCAAGTCAATCCCTTTCATTTATGTTCATTCTCCCCCCTCTTGTGGTTCATTATAAAATCACAATTGTTACTTTCATTACTTTCCAAAAGGGTTCACACTTATGCTTTGGTTCAGAAAAAAGGAGAAAGTGGCCCAAGAATGGCTTCCAAAATCAAGAAAAATGCTACTAACAACCTTAACATACTTAAAATATGGCAGTGTAAATAATTAGCATGTTATTCCAGCTAATTCCCATTCCCAGTGTAACTGTTCTCTTTAATTTCCAACTGAAAGTAAGAATTGCCACAACCATCGTGGAACACATTTCTGAAAAGATAGATATACTGTAACTACTAATGGGCTATCATGTGATATTTCCTGGGAAATATTTTAGTACAGTACTGTGTTTCCTAAATCATTTACTATACATTGTAGATCTTGAAGCATCAGGAATTTATGTCATTTATACCAGGCTAAGATCTGACCACTTATTTGTGCAAGTGGGTTGTTGCTCATATTACACAGAGTTTGATCTGCAAGGGGATGAGTGCTCTAGCCTGATTCAGCAAAATGTTTGAGTCTGAGTATTATCTGAAAATGCACATAGCATCCTTGTATAAATATTAGGAGCATATGTTTATTTCAAGGCCTGCAGCAAAAGTAGGGTTGAGGCATGCAATCAGCAGTGAATAGATGTGAATTTGCATATAGACCTGGGAATCATAGTAAGAAAAAAATTTATTTTCTGCTTCATGATAAATTTGCACCAGGTCAGCTAAATAAGATGGATAGATTGATAGAAACCTGTCAGCTGAGCAAACCAGGAACACAATGCTGGAATGTCAGGACACGGTAACACATAGGATTAAAACCTATTAATATAAGTCAGAAAACTGTCATGTCAGAGCTTCTCACCTTAATGCTGATTGACAGCCAAACAGCTCCAATTCGGAACATAAGTTAGACTATCAGGCTTGCAATCTGTCTCACCTGACATTCTCATATCTAGGAAAATATTTAAAAAAATACTTCTCTTTACTGCAAGCCCTGTTCCTATTTGGAACGTGATCTTTTTCACAAGACTGAACTGAAGGTAGCAGGTTTGGGATGTTACAACAACCCATATGCTCAGAGGTGGAAAACCAGTATTAAATCCCCATGTGGTTACTCTTGTCTTGCTTTTGAGTCAGAAAGTAGCAGGCTTTCATTTTGATGAGCTCTCCTGAGAATGATGTCTTATTTGGGGAAATGTTGGATGGAAAATATTAACGTATCTTTCTCTTGGATCTGTAGCCCAGTAGTTTTTATTAAAATAGGTTCCATGGAAGATAAAGTAGGGACGGAGATGAGAACTAGCTGGGAAAAAATAACAAAAAACTAAAAATTAGGCAAATTGAAGGCATTTAAGAAAATTCCTTCCTGGTTTTAAAAACCCCCACAGTATTATTTGGCTGGAAACTACTTTGTTTGCATTTCTCAGTTTGCACAATGAAAAAGCTGGTTCTTCTTCATTCATTGCTAGTTTATAGTCTCTTTTTTAGTCAAACAAGTATGATGAATTTGAGTTTGGATTCACAGCTTTTCATAGGAATATTTAATCATGTTTTGCCCTTGAACTTCCTGAATATTCCTATTGAATATTCAATTAGGGTATGTCTACACTAGCTCGTTATTTCGAGCTAGGTAGGCAAATGAGGTGACCGGAGTTGCAAATGAAGCCAGGGATTTAAATATCCCGGGCTTTATTTGCATGTTCCCGGCCAGTTGCCATTTTGAAATTTCACTAGCCAGAACTCACTGCCACGCGGCTACACATGGCAGTGAAACGTTAATTCGAACTAAGTCCTTAGTTCAAATTATCTGTTACTCCTCATTCCACAAGGAGTAACAGTTAATTCAAACTAAGGACTTAGTTCGAATTAATGTTTCACTGCCGCGTGTAGCCATGCGGCAGTAAGTTCAGGCTAGTGAAATTTCAAAATGGCAACCGGCTAGGAACATGCAAATAAAGCCCGGGATATTTAAATCCCGGGCTTCATTTGCAACTCCGGTCACCTCATTTGCCTACCTAGTTCAAATTAACGAGCTAATATAGACATACCCTTACTGACAAACTTTCTCCCACCTTTCCTAATGAAACATTTCACGGAAGACATCTTAGGCCATGTCTATACTTACCTGCATCATCAATCTACTTCAGCTACGCAAATAGTATAGCTGAGGTCGACATGTTCACTGCAGTGTCTGGCATACAGTAAGATCAGTGGCAGCTGCTCTTCCATTGACACTGGCTACTCTTCTCTCCTCAGCGTCGATCCACCATGTTATGTAGACAAAATCAAACCAACAGGCCTCTATTTTTAGATGTGATAAGTGATTCTGGGTGCCAATCTTGACCTCTTAAGGGGGCTTGAAATTCAGAAAGTACCCAGCCTGTGAATATCAGGCCCCTTTAAAGATGTGCCAAACTGGACACAAGAATCACAAGTAATTTTTGAAAACTTAGTCCACAGTACACATTTCCAAAATACGTTCAGCATTCTTCTTGTCTCATTTTTCTCTTCTCCTATTGCTCTTACTGTGTATTTATCTACATGTTGACCCAAAACTAAATTGACAGTGTCTCTTTAATTAGTCAAGATGGTCAGGGATGTAACCTTATGCTTTGGGTGTTCCTAAACCTCTGACTGCCAGAAGCTGGGTCTGGATAACAGGGGATAGATCATTCGATAATTGTCCCGGTCTGTTCATTTCTTTGAAGCATCTGGTACCAGCCACTGTTGAAAGACAGGATACTGGACTACATGGACCACTGAGCTGACACAGAATGGGCATTCTTATGTTCTGAGTCATTCAGTTTGATCTGATCATACTGTTTATTTCTGCCATTATTCACCCTAGTAAAAATTTACTATAGGAGGTTGCACAGAAAATGATACCAAAATAGACCAAAAATTGCTGAAGTAGTTTTGTTTAAAAATGTGCACAAGGTATCAGTAGAAGCATTTTTGCAACATTCATCCAATTCTACTCCTAAACTGAAAACATCTTCTAGCAGCCTTGGAAATCCATGATGAAGTGTTTTAAATTTCCAGTTGATGTCAGCACACCTGTCCCAGCAAGTGCATTAGAAAATCTAAAGAAAACTTTTCAAAAGCTGGTAAAACACCATTTTGCCTCGAACAAATAACATAATCCAAAGCAAATGTTTTTCCCCGTTGTAATCTGTTTTTCTGATTTGCTGTGGTGGAAGAGCAAACTTTCAAAAAATGTGTCACTATGGTGATCTAAGCCCTGGATGGATTAGATGTTTCAAGGGAGGAAAATTGCAAAGCAATAATATTATCACTAACGGAAAACTTATTGTTCAGCTTTTGTGATTTTTTCCCAGGAATATAACTCAACAAGGCTTAACCCATCTCATAATAATACAATCACTGGGATTTGTAATACAACTACTACAGCTAATATGAAGGTGAACTGTAGCTACCCTATCTTCATTACAAAAAAAGAAAAAGAAAAATGTGACATGAAGATAACCTTAATTGTGATTCCTTCTAGTACTTTTTAATTCTTCAAAAATGTTCTTGTTTCCATTTCTTTAAATTACAAATTATTTTCAGAAATGTAGTCTTGAAATTCAAACCAAGTGATTTATTAAATCTGCTAAAAGGATGGAACAACAGAACAATGAGAACAACTGGCTCTGAGGGAATTGGTTAACTATTAACCTTAAGCCTTCCAAGAAAGACACCGCAATAACATTCAAAGAAAGTTAATAACTCACAGTACCTAGGGAAGGAAAAGTATTTTGTTTGTGGCCAGTTCCATTGTTGTTTTGTGGATTTTAAAAAAGTCCAACATGAATAAGCTAAAGGTAAAGAAGATGTCTCTTAGAAAGGTGGAAGACACAATGGCTCTGCAGTGGGCAAGAGTTGCAAATCGTGGGGAAGAGAAGAGGAGTGCTGATAAAATCAAAATTATCCAGAGGGCTGCAGCTCTCAGCTGCGCTGAAGTGGACAGGGAGAAGGCAGCTCTCCAGAAGTTTTTGGAGAGAGTTAAAAAGTCCACAGGACACATGAATGAAGACAGACGTGCAGCAAAAACACTAAAAATCCAAGATCATCCCAAGTGAAGTGTGCTTGATTAGATATTGAACAGGATAAATCTCCATAGGTGAGACTTAACCATTTGCTTGCACTCCTGCATACCTTGGCACTTCGCCACAGCTTAAAAACAGATCATCGGCTTGCAGAGAGCACAACTACATGACTACTCTAAATTAAAAGGACAGAGCTTCTGTTAACGTTTTATGAGCCAAAAGGCACCCTCTGCATGACAGATTTTTGCCTTCATAACTGACCCCTGGGTGTCTGGACTCTGGATGAAAAAGCACAAACAACTGTTTTGAAACATAAAATGCCACGCAAGTTACAGTGTGATGACAAAGTGAAGTGAGAAAAAAATCTTTTCATCTCTGCTGACCTTATTGCTGGGACTTCTGAGATTCGCAGAACAATGAAGAGTGGTTTCTGAAGGGGGGACTCAGGGAGAATAGTTGTTTTGGATTTGTTTCTTCTTCTAGTACAAAGTCACTAGGTCTTAAAATGAAATTGCTGTAGCTGAATTTATTAGCAGGAATATTTTATACTTCAAAAAGTTGTATTTGCCTTCATCAGTTTTCTCTTTTCTAGTTCCAGGCAAATATTAGAAATTCAGCTACAAAAAGTAAGCACAATACATTTGAAAATGTTGCCTAAGAATTTCAGTTAAAATACATAACTTACCATTCATGCCAATAGGCAAAGAATCAATGTTATTAATTTGTATGCTGCAGGATATTATAAAGCAAGCTAATGATCAAATAATGTTAAGCTGTTTTTGCTAAATAAACTTATATCTTTTGATTATCCTTATGTCTGTTTTATATTCAGCATAATGAAAATAGGAGTTATGAACTGAGTTTCTTTTAACATTTTAAATTATAATTTACAGACATATTAAAATGTTTTTTGTATGGCAATACATACATCAGGTTGAAATAAGCAAAACAAATTGTTTCTCTGAAAAAATAAATATTTTTTAAAATAACCTTTTCTTTAAAAAATGTAAACATCATTGAAATGTTTCAATTTGTGAAAAATGATGTGCCTTTAAAAAAGTTCTGTCCAAAAATCTTCTAAAAAGTTTGACTAACTATTTCAGTCATGTGTTTGGGAGTTTTAAAGGGTAGGGCCATAGAATTAAATGATAAAATCCTCAAAGGCTTTTCAAGAAAAACAACAAAGGAATCACTATAGAGCCCTTCAGAAGGAAAGCAACTTTTAAATGTCAATGCATTTTGCAAAACTAGTATTTGTTTGCATCAGTGCAAGTTAACAATATTTGAGTAACAGTGGTCCCTGCAAGCTGTGCACTTGCATGGCTGCTAAGCAGGAGGCCCCCGGGGCCGCAAACGAAGGGCCTCATCCTGGTCATCGGGGGATCTGGACAGCCTGCTCGATCTCTGGCAGGAGGAGGAGGCCCTTCATGAGACCCGCTCCCGGCGCCGGAACGCCGACATCTTTGCCCACATGGCTCAGGCGCTCTCCCAGCAGGGCCATCGAGCCCGGACCCTCAAGCAAGTCCGGGCTAAAATGAAGGAGCTGCGCCTGGGATACGTGCGGGCCAGTGAGGCCCAAGGGGCCCACTACGACCGGCTCCACGCCATCCTGGGTCAGCAAACCCCACAAGCCTCAGAGGTCCCCATCGACAGCAGCATGCGCCCCCCCCCCATCACCAGGACCACCGAGGCGGGGGAAGGAGACAGCAGTGCATCAGAGGATGAGGCCGGCACTGCCGCCCTGCAGGCCCCCTCCGGCAGCCCCGACGTCTCCTGCGCATCCTCGGAGGCCGGGGAAGGATCCACCGGTGAGTGTTGCACTTTGCACTCACAAGGGCAGGGGGGAGGAGAGGGGAGCCAGGTGCCTGGAGGGGGGAGGGGGAGAGCATGTCACTCAGGCCACGTGAGCTGCACGCTGTGTAGCACTAGGCAGGAAGCAGCACATGCAACCACGTGCAGCCTGGTGACCGAGTGGCATGTGATCGCAGCAGGCAGCTCCAGGGCACGCCTGGGACCATGCTGCTCACACACATCCAGCGGGACCAGGGGGAAGGGTGGATGCCGGCTGGAACCAGCCAGGGCCCCAGGGATTCAGGCCAGAGCCTGCACCTCCGCAAGGGTGAAGCACACAGAACGGCAACACTGTCCCATGCCTGGCAGTGAGGCACAGCCAGCTGCTCCTGAGAAAACCACAGTGTCACAGCCCTGTGAACATGGCCCCCACTGAGCCCCTCGCCTGCTCCCGGTGCCTTTGCTGGCTCCCCGAGGGAAGTCCCCACTGCGGCCACACATGTCCCTGGGCTGCGTGTGTGAGGGATAGTGGGAGGGAGAAGGGGAGGAAGCGCTCGGGCCACCCCTAAGGCCACCTGAGTTTTGCTGCAAGGATGGGACACTCCCCAGTCACTCTCCTGGTTCCATCCAGGAGACATCCCATGCGATAGGGATCTGAGAGCCCAGACCACGTCATAAGAACATAAGAACGGCCGTACTGGGTCAGACCAAAGGTCCATCTAGCCCAGTATCCTGTCTGCCGACAGTGGCCAGCACCAGGTGCCCCAGAGAGGGTGGACCGAAGATAATGATCAAGCGATTTGTCTCCTGCTATCCCTCTCCAGCCTCTGACAAACAGAGGCCAAGGACACCATTTTATCCCCTGGCTAATAGCCTTTTATGGACCTAACCTCCATGAATTTATCCAGCTTCTCTTTAAACTCTATTATAGTCCTAGCCTTCACAGCCTCCTCTGGCAAGGAGTTCCACAGGTTGACAACACGCTGTGTGAAGAAGAACTTTCTTTTATTAGTTTTAAATCTGCTACCCATTAATTTCATTTGGTGTCCTCTAGTCCTTATATTATGGGAACTAATAAATAACTTTTCTTTATCAGCCCTCTCCACACCACTCATGATTTTATAGACCTCTATCATATCCCCCCTCAGTCTCCTCTTTTCTAAACTGAAAAGTCCCAGTCGCTTTAACCTCTCCTCATATGGGACCCGTTCCAAACCCCTAATCATTTTAGTTGCCCTTTTCTGAACCCTTTCCAAAGCCAAAATATCTTTTTTGAGGTGAGGAAACCACATCTGTACACAGTATTCAAGATGTGGGCGTATCATAGTTTTATACAGGGGCAGTAAGATATTCTGGGTCTTATTTTCTATCCCTTTCCTAATAATTCCTAGCATCCTATTTGCCTTTTTGACCGCCGCTGCACACTGTTTGGAAGTTTTCAGAGAACTATCCACGATAACTCCAAGATCTCTTTCCTGATTTGTCGTAGCCAAATTAGCCCCCATCATACTGTACGTATAGTTGGGGTTATTTTTCCCGATGTGCATTACTTTACACTTATCCACATTAAATTTCATTTGCCATTTTGTTGCCCAATCACTCAGTTTGGTGAGATCTTCTTGGAGTCCCTCACAGTCTGCTTCTGTCTTGACTATCCTAAACAGTTTGGTATCATCTGCAAACTTTACTACCTCACTGCTTACCCCTTTCTCCAGATCATTTATGAATAAGTTGAAAAGGATTGGTCCCAGAACTGATCCTCGGGGTACACCACTAGTTACCCCTCTCCAATCTGAAAATTTACCATTTATTCCTACCCTTTGTTTCCTGTCTTTTAACCAGTTCTCAATCCAAGAAAGGACCTTCCCTCTTATCCCATGGCCATGTAATTTACACAAGAGCCTTTTGTGAGGGACCTTGTCAAAGGCTTTCTGAAATCCAAGTATACTATATCTACTGGATCCCCCTTGTCCGCATGTTTGTTAACCCCTTCAAAGAACTCTAATAGATTAGTAAGACAGGATTTCCCTTTACAGAAACCATGTTGACTTTTGTCCAATAAATTATGTTCTTCTACATGCTTCACAATTTTATTCTTTACTATTGTTTTGACTAATTTGCCCGGTACTGAAGTTAGACTTACCGGTCTGTAATTGCCAGGATCGCCTCTAGAGCCCTTTTTAAATATTGGTGTCACGTTGGCTACCTTCCAGTCATTAGGTACGGAAGCCGATTTAAAGGATAGGTTACAAACCACAGATAATAGCTCAGCAATTTCCCATTTTAGTTCTTTTAGAACCCTTGGATGAATGCCATCCGGTCCCGGAGATTTGTTAACATTAAGTTTTTCTATTTGTTCCAAAACCTCCTCTAATGACACTTCAATCCGGGACAGTTCCTCAGATTCATCACCCACAAAAGACGGTGCAGATTCAGGAATCTCCCCAACGTCCTCAGCCGTGAAGACTGAAGCAAAGAAATCATTTAGTTTCTCCGCAATGGCTTTATCGTCCTTGATTGCTCCTTTTATAGCTCGATCATCTAGGGGACCCACAGGCTTTTTAGCAGGCTTCCTGCTTCTAATGTACTTAAAAAACATTGTTATTTCTTTTTGAGTTTTTGGCTAGCTGTTCCTCAAAATCTTTTTTTGCTTTTCTTATTACATGTTTACACTTGATTTGACAGTGTTTTTGTTCCTTTCTATTTATCTCACTAGGATTGGACTTCCACTTCTTAAAAGATACCTTTTTGTCCCTCACTGCTTCTTTTACATGGTGGTTAAGCCACGGTGACTCTTTTTTAGGTCTCTTGCTATGTTTTTTAATTTGGGGTATACATTTAAGTTGGGCCTCTATTATGGTGTCTTTAAAAAGTTTCCATGCAGCTTTCAGGGATTTGGCTCTAGTCACTGTGCCTTTTAATTTCTGTTTAACTAACCTCCTCATTTTTGCGTAATTCCCCTTTTTGAAATTAAATGCCAGGGTGCTGGACTGCTGAGGTGTTCTTCCCACCACAGGAATGTTGAATGTTATTATATTATGGTCACTATTCCCAAGCGGTCCTGTAACGGCTATATCCTGGACCTGATCCTGCACTCCACTCAGGACTAAATCGAGAATTGCCTCTCCCCTTGTGGGTTCCTGCACTAGCTGCTCCAAGAAGCAGTCATTTAAGCCATTGAGAAATTTTATCTCCGCTTCTCTTCCTGAGGTGACATGTATCCAGTCAATATGGGGGTAATTAATATCCCCCATTATTATAGAGTTCTCTGTTTTGGTAGCCTCTCTAATCTCCCTCAGCTTGTCAATGTCAGTATCGCTGTCCTGGTCAGGTGGTCGGTAATATATCCCTACTGCTAATTTCTTATTATTGGAGCATGGAATTTCTATCCATAGCGATTCTATGGAACATGTTGATTCACTTAATATTTTTATTTCATTTGATTCTACATTATCTTTCACATACAGTGCCACTCCGCCACCCACCCGGCCTGCTCTATCCTTTCTATATATTTTATATCCCGGTATGATTGTGTCCCACAGATTTTCCTCATTCCACCAGGTTTCAGTGATGCCTATTATGTCTATCTCCTCATTTAATACGAGGTACTCTAGTTCACCCATCTTATTAGTCAGACTCCTAGCATTTGTGTACAAACACTTTAAAAATTTGCCACTGGTTATTTGTCTGCCCTTCCCTGATGCATTGGATTCCTTTCTATGCGGTTGTTTGTCAGCTCTGGCCCATGGTTTGCCCTCTCCCCTCCTCTCTTTCCGACTACAGCTTAGAGAATCTCTATCAACGGATTCTCCTCTAAGAGAAGTCTCTCTCCGATTTACGTGCATCTCCGCACCAATCGGCTTTCCCCCATCTCTTAGTTTAAAAACTGCTCTACGGCCTTATTAATGTTTAGTGCCAGCAGTCTGGTTCCACCCTGGTTTAGGTGGAGCCCATCCTTCCTGTATTGGCTCCCCCTCTCCCAAAAGTGTCCCCAGTTCCTAATAAATCTAAACCCCTCTTCCCTACACCATCGTCTCATCCACGCATTGAGACTCTGAAGCTCTGCCTGCCTACCTGGCCCTGCGCGTGGAACTGGAAGCATTTCCGAGAATGCCACCATAGAGGTCCTGGATTTCAGTCTCTTTCCTAGCAGCCTAAATTTGGCCTCCAGGACATCTCTCCTACCCTTCCCTACGTCATTGGTACCTACATGTACCACGACCACCGACTCCTCCCCAGCACTACACATAAGTCCATCTAGATGCCTCGAGAGATCCACAACCTTCGCACCAGGCAGGCAAGTGACCATACGGTTCTCACGGTCATCACAAACCCAACTATCTATGTTTCTAACGATCGAATCACCCACTACTAACACCTGCCTCTTCCTAACTGGCATTCCCTCCCCAACAGAGGTATCCTCTGTGCGAGAGGATACCGCAACATCCTCTGGGAGGAGGGTCCCAACTACGGGATGGTTTCCCTCTGCTCCCATTAAATGCTCTGTTCCCTTGAGACTTTCATCCTCCTTAAAAACACTGGGGCTATCAGACTGGAGGTGGGACAGTACTACAGTATCCCGGAAAGTCTCATCAACAATGCTCTCTACCTCCCTTAGCTCCTCCAGTTCAGCCACCCTGTCCTCCAAAGCCCGAACTCAGTCTCTGAGGGTCAGGAGCTCCTTGCAACGGGTGCACACATATGCCACCCGCCCACAGGGCAGGTAATCATACATGTTACACTCGACGCAATAAACAGGATAGCCCCCACTCTGCTGCTGGGCTTCTGTCTCCATGTTTGTAATGAATAAGTTTAAGTACAAACTGGGATTCTTTTCAAACTTCTGGAGTATAGATTATTCTAAGAGTTAGGTTTTAAAGAAGGACACAAGTCACTAGTGCCCTCTAAACTCCCCCTCTCCAAACTCTCCTGTTACCTGTTCCTGGTCGCGCTCTCCCTGGTCACTGAGTCACAGGCTTATATAGCTCTGGTAGCCCCTCCCCCTGACTGAGGCTCAGCCAATTAACAGAGGCTTCTAGATTTCAAACCTTTTAGAAGCTCCTTCAAACAAACAAACAAACCAACCAAACAGACAAACACAAGCTCGGCACACGCAAATAACTCCCTCACACACAAACACACACTCCAGACAGCCACTTACCACAAGGGTCCCATTTTTACTCCTCTTTTACCTGGAGAACTCCCTCTCCAAACTCTCCTGTTACCTGTTCTTGGTCGCACTCCAACCTAATGAAGTATACTCCAACCTCTGCCAGATGTGCTCTCAGGCACTGTGTGGAGATTCATCTCGCTCCCTGTCAAACACCAGTGATTAGCCCAAAGCCTCACAGCCTCCACAGGCAGGGAATTCCACAGGTTAATGCAACACAAGCACCCTCCCACCCTCCACGGGGCCAGGACACAGACCGGTGGTTACAATACATGGAGGAGAACCCTACTCCAGGGGCGGTCCTCTTTGCAAACATACAACACGGGGGCCATGGGGGGGACCAAGTGGGCCCAAGTCACACTACTGTGGTGTCACCTGGGCTCAGGGGTGGAGGGCATGAGGTGTGGGGACAGTGGCTGGGTTGCCTGACTGACCCATCCTTTCTTTTCTTCCCTGCAGCAGGACCAAGCACAAGCCGGGGACCCTCCAGTCTGGCAGCAGCAGCGGCAGCAGCAGCACCCCCAGCTGCCCAACCACCGAGGCAGAGGCTCCGCCACCGGGACTAGCTCCTTCTGTGCCACGTGCAGGCCATCGAACGTGTCGAGGCAGCCATTACGCAATGCATCGATGGGGACCTGCACTGGCGCCAGGAGGCCTGGGGTGCCTTCCAAGCCCAGTGCGCGAGGATGGCCGACTCCATCACTACCCTCACCACCCACATTGACCATGCCATACATTATGGCATGGCCTTGCCCCATGCTCCCGCCATCCCTCCCCTAGCACTGCCCCTGCCCCTTCCTGCAATGGCCCCTCCTGCTCCTGTACCTGCCCCTCCTGCTCCTGTCTCTGTGAAGCCTGCCCCTCCTGCTCCTGCCCCTCCTGCTCCTGTCCCTGTGCAGCCTGCCCCAATGTGGCCTGCCCCCCATTTCCAGGTCCGCCCCCACAGGAGCGGTCGCAGGGGCCACCCCTCTGAGGAGTAGCTCCTCTCCCTCCTGGTTGAAGGTCTCCTCCTCCTCCCCCTCCCGGTTGAAGGTCTCCTCCCCTTCCCCCCCTTGTAAATAAAAATATACATTTTTCTTCTGTTGAAAACAAAACTGTGTTGTTTATTGTGTTATTCGAGGTAACTTAAATAATTGATTTGAGATGCCAATTAGCCAACTAAATTTAAGAAGATTACAAAATGCGGACACCAAATACCATATCTATCACTGTTCGTTCCTTTAATTGATCATTGGTTTGTGGAGCATAAATAAATACTGACACTGTAAATAAAATTTAAACCACAAGACTATATTAACATAGATAACAAACAAGCAAGAAAGGTTAAAACACAAACACAAGGAATATGTACATAGTCTAAATGCAGGGATGATTGTAGTGTTGCTGGTGACCTCAATCCTTTGGTCCTTCCGGGCCTCGGGAGAGGAATAGCCAGCAGTCTCTCGATGGAAAATGACGCCAAAGCTGGCAACCTCAATCCTTTGGTCCTTCCGGGCCTCGGGAGAGGAACAGCCAGGAGTGCCTCGAAGATGACTGGAATCGGGTACACTGACTCGAGCCTTCTGCTTCTGGGTACACTGACTCGAATCCTCTTCCTGTTCTTCGGGACAGCTCAAACAGGTGATGGTGGCCTAAAACCTAGCCTAAACTAAAAGAAAAACCCTAGCTACGTCCAACGCACCCAACGAACATGCACGATGACGGCCGCTATGCTTCGATCCGATGCTGCCTGATGAACAGTCATGACGATGATAGCTAATTTAACTAAACCTAACTCTGGACCCAATTTAAATTGGTAGGTGCAAGCCTTCCGCTTGACCTGACCTGACAGTCAAGATTACCAGGAGTCTTCGTACCCAAACAAGTATAACCAAGGTTGGTTTGTTCAATGCAGTAAATTTACAATTGGGAGATAAGGGGAGTGGAGGAGGAAGGGTAGAGGATGGGAGGGAGTTGTAGGGGAAAACCAAGGCGACCCTACCATGGGGCCTGTGCGAACATGCCCGTCAGGGCCTCTCAGATGTGCACCCCATCTTGGTGCGCCTGGCGGATGGCAGATGTGTGAGGTTGTTCATAAGTCTGTGCCTCGGCTGCCATCCATGCAGGGGGGAAGGCCTCCCCACTCGCTCCACAATGTTGTGGAGCACCCAGCACGCGGCCAGTACCTCTGTTGCATTTCACTCACCCATCTCGAGACAGGTGAACTGGGCCTGGTTCTGGTCCGGCCGCCCCGTGAAGGGCCGCATTAGCCAGGGCAGCAGGGGGTAGGCCGTGTCCCTGACGACAAATATGGGCATAGGCACATCCCCGACAGTCAACTCCCGCCAGGGGAAGTAGGTGCCCACCTCCAGCCTGCGAAAGAGTCTGGAGTTGCGGAGGATGCGGGCGTCGTGTGCCCTGCTGGACCAGCCCGCATAGACGTCCAGGAAGCGCCCCCGGTGGTCCACGAGGGCCTGGAGAACAATCGAGCAGTACCCCTTTCTGTTCGTGAAATGGGCTGCTCGATGCTCTGGGGTCCGGACGGGGATATGGGTTGCATCCAGGGCTCCTCCGCTGTTGGGGAACCCGAGGGCAGCGAAGCCGGCCAGCGTAGCATCCACGTCGTGCAGGCGGATCACTCTCGGGAGCAGGACATTGTTGATGGCATGGACGACCTGCAGAAGGGTGCAGAGAAACACAGGGGAACACATCACATAAGGCAGGGGTGAGTGTGCGCTCCCTTGGCCACCCCCCGTGATTCCCTCTGTCCTCACGCACACACACACACATGCACATACGCACACGCACATGCACACACACACCACAGCCCCCTCGCCTCATGCCCCCCCCCCCCCCACCAGCAGGCCTGTGCAAGGGAGGGACGGCCCAAACCCCTGGGTGACCCAGCCTGGAGTCTTGGCTGCCCCTGAGCATGGAGTGCAGCACCCTCCCCCCACCCCACTCCCCACTCCCCCTGGGACTTACCTCCATCATGACGACACCGACGGTGGATCTTCCCACCCCGAACTGGTGTGCCACTGATCGGTAGCTGTCCGGGGTGGCCAGCTTCCAAAGTGCGATGGCGACTCTCTTGTTAACGGGGATGGGTGCCCGCAGCTGGATGGTGGCTCTCTGGAGCGCAGGGGCGAGCTAGGCACACAGCTCCAGGAACGTCTGCTTTCACATGCGCAAGTTCCAGAGCCATTGCTGGTCACCCCATTGCCCCAGCACCAGCTGGTCCCACCAGTCGGTGCTGGTGTCCAGTCTCCATAGTGGCCTCTCCACGGGGGGGTGGGGATGCCACAGGGACGCCATGGCCTTCTGGTCCTGGAACAGGAGGGCACCAGCCTGGAGCAGCAGCTGCAGGCACTCCAAAATGGCCAGCAGTGGCCAGAGCAGGCACATGGCCACTCCTGGCTCCATGGCAGACAAAACAAGGCAAAAGAAAAAAAACCAGGCAAAAGCACTAGGTGGCAAAAGGCAGTGGTGTCCAAAAGGCAGAGGGCAACCACCAAAACCGCTACGGCTGTCAGTCCCTACAAGAGGTCCTAAAGCACGGAGCAGGAGAGAAACGGCTGTCCAGGGGAGATCCCTTTAAGCACATGTCTGAAAGGAGCTCCAGCCCCTGCCCCTGAAAAGAGCCGGTGCCCTTTTGCCCTCTGCAAAATGGTTCTGGGCTTCTGCTTTTGCGCAAAAGCGTCCCCCCAATGTAGTTGCGCTTTTGCGCAAAAGCGCATTTTTATAATGATAACTCCGTGGCAGTCTAGACGCTCTTTTCCGCAAATACTTTTAACTGAAAAACTTTTCCGTTAAAAGCATTTGAGGAAAATCATGCCAATCTAGACATAGCCCATGTCTATTAGGATCCTATCCCCACCTAAGATCTCTTTCTCTCTTCCCCTATGATCATGTAGTAGTAGTAATAGCAGTAGTAGTAGTATGCCTAGGGACCCTAATTATTGACCAGAACCTCAGAGGACTTTGACTTAACATGGAACAAAAAAAAATTATAGTCCTGCCCCTAGAAGTATACATCCTAAACAAATCATCATTGAATGGAGAACTTTTTATATTCACTGCGGCTGTGTCCAGACTCCATGCCTCCGTCGACGGAGGCATGTAGATTAGCCAGCTCGGAAGAGGGAAATGAAGCCGCGATTAAAATAATCGCGGCTTCATTTAAATTTAAATGGCTGCCCCGATCTGCCGATCAGCTGTTTGTCGGCAGATCGGGAGAGTCTGGACGCGATGCCCCGACAAAGAAGCCTTTCTTCATCGACACAGGTAAGCCTCCAGGCTTACCTGTGTCGATGAAGAAAGGCTTCTTTGTCGGGGCATCGCGTCCAGACTCTCCCGATCTGCCGACAAACAGCTGATCGGCAGATCGGGGCAGCCATTTAAATTTAAATGAAGCCGCGATTATTTTAATCGCGGCTTCATTTCCCTCTTCCGAGCTGGCTAATCTACATGGGTATGTCTACACTACAAAGTTAGTTCGAACTAACGGACGTTAGTTCGAACTAACTTTAATAGGTGCTACACTAGCGCTCCGCTAGTTCGAATTTGAATCGAACTAGCGGAGCGCTTAGTTCGAACTAGGTAAACCTCATTTTACGAGGACTAACGCCTAGTTCGAACTAGCTAGTTCGAACTAAGGGCTGTGTAGCCCTTTAGTTCGAACTAGTGGGAGGCTAGCCCTCCCCAGGTTTCCCTGGTGGCCACTCTGGCCAACACCAGGGAAACTCTATGCCCCCCTCCCGGCCCCGGACCCCTTAAAGGGGCACGGGCTGGCTACGGTGCCCGTGCCAGGTGCAAGCCTGCCAGCACCCAGCTAGCAGACCCTGCACCTGGCACGGCACAGAGCCACCCACCCGATGCCCCCCAGCCCACCCCCTCTTGCCGGGACCAGGCTGGCGGCTCCCGGGAGCTTGCCCTGGACCGCAAGAGGCGGGCACCTTCCTGGGCTAGTGCGGACATCGTGGACCTCGTCCACGATCTCCGCACTAGGCACAGGAAAGTGGCTGTCTAGGGCAGGAGAGCTGCCAGCCTGGCCACCCAGGACCAGGTGTGCATGAAAATCAAGGGGGTCCACTGAGACCCCCGACACTGAGCCCTGAGCTTACAATGGCCGTCCTGGGTCAGACCAAAGGTCCATCTAGCCCAGTAGCCTGTCTGCCGACAGCGGCCAACCCTAGGAACCCTGGAGGGGATGGACCGAAGACAGTGACCAAGCCATTTGTCTCGTGCCATCCCTCTCCAGCCTTCCACAAACTTTGGGCAGGGACACCACTCCTACCCTCTGGCTAATAGGACTCCATGGACCCAACCTCCATCACTTTATCTCACTTCCCTTTAAACTCTGTTCTAGTTGTAGCCTTCACAGCCTCCTGCAGCAAGGAGTTCCACAGGTTAACTATTTGCTTTGTCAACAACAACAACTTTCTCTTACTAGTTTCAAGCCTGCTACCCATTCCTTTCCTTTGGTGTCCTCTAGTCCTTCTTTATGGGAACTCAGGAAGAACTTTTCTGAATGCACCCTCTCCACCCAACCCCTGCTTTTAGAGACCTCTATCCTGTCCCCCCTCCATCTCCTCTTTTCTAAGCTGAACAGTCCCAGTCTCTGTAGCCTCTCTTCATCTGGGACCTGTTCCCAACCCCTGATCATGTTAGTTGCCCTCCCCTCTCCCAGCCTTTCTCTTCCCCTCTCCCACCTCCTTTTCCCAGTGTCCCCCAGTTTTTTTCAATAAAGACAGAGTCAATGTTGGAAGGAACGTTATCTTTATTTTGTACATCAATAAGAAGAGGGGCTAGGGAAGGGTAAGTGGAAGGAGGTGAGGGAGGAATGGGGTACGAGCCCCCGATGGGGAGGACTGGGCTGGCTCTGCGGGCTTCTGGGGGTGGAAGCTCTCCTGCAGCCCCCCAATTACTCCCTCTCCCCAGATGGCAGCCTGCGGCAAGTGCAGCCGGGCTGATGGCCGAGTGGTGTGATGTGCCCAGTGTGGGCACTCAGGGCACTCCAAGCCAGAACTTCTTTGCAAGCGGGGCACCCCTTAGAACTGTGTGTCCGGGGTGGGGGTCGGGACCCTTTAAGCGCAGCCCTCGGCTAGCCTGAGACAGCATCTCCATGCTCTAAGTCCTCCTTTTATGCCCTGCCGGCACTGCTTCCGGCCATCCTTAAGCCCTGTTCAGAGTCCACTCAATGTGGACTTACTAGTTCGAACTAGCAAAACGCTAGTTCGAACTAGTTTTTAGTTCTAGACGCGTTAGTTCGAACTAGCTTAGTTCGAATTAACTAATTCGAACTAAGTTAGTTCGAACTAGCGCTGTAGTGTAGACGTACCCCATGCCTCCGTCGACGGAGGCATGGAGTCTGGACACAGCCTGCTTGACAAACATGCAGAAAATACTGAGTCACCAAAAATTAGTCAAGGGATATTTCATTCCTACTGAAGGATTTCTTTGTTCCCTTGACATTTGTGGATCCTCTCCCTTCCCTTAGTCATCAAGAATTCATGATTTATTAACATTTCATGTCTTTTCCTCAGCTCTCCATGACTGCAGTACAAGTGTTCTGGCTTCACAGTTAATATGTAATGCACAGTTAATGTACCATGAGTTTATGGGCCATTGAACACTTCACAGATAATTCACAATTACTGATTGACAACAGCAAGAACAATCAAGTATGGAAGGAAAAGAACATTTATATGCCAAACTAAGTCTGGTTAGCTAAAGTGAGACAAATGAGTCTGTTCTAGTTAGATATGATGAAGTGAAAGAGAGCCATAGTAGTTATAAAGACATAAGCATTATCCAGTAATTTTCTAGCTTTCCCTAAATCTCCTTAAAGCTGCTATAATGTAATAATGGGTTAAAATTAATCACTGTGTCTTGATCTAGCACACGTCTACAGACCAGTTTAGTCTCACTTAAACTCTGTTTTAAAAAGTTTAACTGGGCTTTAAGCAGGACATAGACTCAGGGTACATCTAGACTACATGCCTCTGTCGCCAGAGGCATGTAGATTAGGCTACCAGACATAGTAAAATGAAGCGGCGATTTAAATAATCGCCACTTCATTTAAATTTACATGACTGCCGTGCTGAGCCGATAAACAGCTGATCAGCTGTTTGTCGGCTCAGCGCGATAGTCTGGACGCGCGGGTGTCGACATCAAAGGTATTTGTCGACCACCCAGGTATGCCTCCTGGGATGAGGTTTACCTGGGTGGTCGACAAATACCTTTGATGTCGACACCCGCGCGTCCAGACTATCGCGCTGAGCCGACAAACAGCTGATTAGCTGTTTGTCGGCTCAGCGCGGCAGCCATGTAAATTTAAATGAAGCGGCGATTATTTAAATTGCCGCTCCATTTTACGATGTCTGGTAGCCTAATCTACATGCCTCTGGCAACAGAGGCATGTAGTCTAGACGTACCCTTACATATGGCTTCAAGAGCCATTTAGTAAGCAGCAATCTCTAGTGTGTGTCAGATGTGCAGAATTTCACAGATTTCTACAAAAAGTTGTTACCATAAAAGGAAAAGACAGCTTGAGTCAGGGTTTTTTATAGTTATATGCAAAAAGAAAAGGCACAAAATAATATAACATAACAAGTCAGTTACAAAATTACCACAGCAAAAGGCCCAAGGTAAAATACAAGAGAAATGAAAGGCAAATGAACAGGATAAGAAGCAACAGAAGTATTGTCTGGTAATAAGGACTCTTTCTTCAAGTATTCTTACTTTATTGAAAATAACAGGACAGGCCGTCTAAGATAAAACCATATAAGATTAGAAAGTATCCACCATACATGCAAACATGATATGCGTAAGACTGCAGGAATATTTTCAGGAATTATATAAGATTAAAAAGGCAAAGAAAATACTGATACTTTCAAAGGAACAGTTATCATTATTAACATTATTTTTCCTACAGTAGCCCTGAGAGGTCACAGACAACATTGAGATCTGAGTGTTTAAGACACCGTACACGGTAAGAGACAGCCCTAATTCCCGAGAGCTTACAGGGTAAAACAGACATCTGAATTTTCACACAGCCAGTTTGTAGGATTTGATTGGTTGCCTTAGGTGTTTCTAGCTTTATAAATATTGATCAACATTTACGTAATGACAACACATTGTGCACATAGTGAATTCCTTCAATTGTCATGTGAACATACACAAATATAGCCAATTGCTCAGCTTCTTTCTCCCTTTCTATTTGGGACGCTAGTGCCTTTACCAGCATCTCCAGGGCATAGCTTTAACTGGAAGGAAACCCTGAAGAGTGAAAAAAAAATACAATTCCAGGTTTATCTTCAAGAACACTCTCACGGCAAACACACGGATCTGTGCTGGCTGACTTCACCCCCAAGACAGGCAGCATTTCAGAGAAGCTCTGGATAGCTTGTAAAGTATTTAGGGATCTTTCTCAAGGGAAGATGCTTTCCAATGGTTAATATATTTTTCAGCAACAGCTGCCAATACAAACTTCAATCTGCCCAAAGCATAGTAGGTTGGGAAATTTAAATTTTCCACTGAAAAGTTTCAGTGAAAAAACAAAACTAAATTACCAGGAGGGACTGACCCACTAAGGCCCTGCAGCTCCTTTTATATGAGCTCTGACTGGCTGCTTCTGAGTAGTTTTTCTAGGTAGGTTTGGAGGACGCCACTTCACTGTGCTTTTCCTGGAGCAGGGTGTAGTGTGCTGCAAGGCTATTGGGCCTTGTCATACAAATGTTCTTCTATAGACATGTTGTTCTCCCAGCTTGACTTTTTGATCGCTAAGAAGATTTACAAGGTGAAGATTATGGCTGAAATGGGGTTTGGGGGAAGATGCTTCAGAACTTCCAAATAACAAGAGGATAGTGCATCATTTCCTACAGTGAACAAAATATTGTTATACTTGAAATACACATTTGTTGGTCACAACCTTATGGCCATACTACAAGTTATTGTGCTGCAAGCTTGGCTGTGAATCTACAGTACAGTTGACTTGCCAAGCTGCACTCCTGGGCCTTCAGTTCACTGTACCAGTGTCCACAAGGGGCATTACCATATGGCAAATGGAGGCGATGTAGATTCATGTGTATTACAGACCTTCAGATCTGGCTTGCCACACCATAACATGCCAAGACAACGCTGAATAGATGATAGCAATCCTCTCTGCAGAGTTTTCACTTATCAATTGGAGATACTTATTAGGACAAGGATGGGCAATAAAACTTCAGCCGTTCACCAGGATTAGCCTCTGGTGGGACGTTGCCACTATATTTACCTGCACCTCTACAGGTATGGGCAATCACAGCTCCCATTAGCTGGGAATGGTGAATAAGGGTGCAGGTAAATACAGCAGTGTGTAGGCCCACCAGGGACTAACCTGGGTGAAATGGATCTGGCCCATGGGCCAGTTTTTGTCTACCCCACGGGCCAGTTTTTGTCTACCCCACCCCCCGCATTAGGACAACTCTGAAGAGATTATAAAATCTGACGATGGAAGAAGGCACTTGCTTCAAGTATCCTTTATTTATTCTCTTTGCTGTCCTTGGAAAAGTTCAAGAGTTCTGGAAGAAATGGGTTATTCGGATTCCTCCTGTTTGAGATTTTACAAAGGTCCATCCCAATCTGCGTATGGTCAACAATCCTTCTGATTGCACCATCCGTGTCAGTTGAAGCTGGCGAAACTGCAGATACTTCTGCCCTAGATTTGGCATGGTTGGTTTCTGCAAGATTTTGTGTCACAGTCATAATTTACGGCCAGAAAGAACCAGCAGATTATCTGGTATAGCCTCTAGTATATCACAGGCCACCAACTCCATCCAGCAGCTGCCTATTAAACCCAACTTTAGCTGTAATAATAGCTTTGATTTGTTAAATGATTGTAGTGCCTGGAGTAGCCAACCTTTAAGTTCGTTTGAGCATCTGACTGTTTTTTTGTCTCAGTTAATGGATACAATTTATGTTTCTGCTGCAGTAAAGGCCAAACAATCAGAGATTTTATAACTAATGGTATGTATATTCTGCATCTGGAATGAGGAGTACCGGTAGTTTGAATTAGAAAGCCTAATTCGAACTACCTACTTCGTGCCGCGTGTAGCCACGGGCATGCCGCGTGTAGCGCCCGGCAAGATGCAAATAAAGCCCAGGAGTATTTAAATCCTGGGCTTCATTTGCAACTTCGAATGCCTACATTAACCACCCTAGTTCGAACTAGGGTAGTAGTGTAGACATACCCTAGGTGTATTTATAAATACAGGTCTTGTTCTTTGTATATAAAGTCATTCCTTGAAACAAACAACATCAGACCAATAACCTTCACTGTAAATAATGTTTAATGTAATTGAAGTATACATTTTTATTCTGTGAATAAATGTCTGAGAAAAATATTGAAAAATACTTCAACTAAATATGATGTTAAATACAAACATTCAGTTCAGAGTTCAAAGTCACAAAGTCTATAAAACAAATTACAAAGGAGATTACAATTCACTGCCCATTTGCCCAACATTTCAAAAGCATTATATTTAAAAAACAGCTCTCAGAATTTTAAATAAAGTGAGAATTATTCTAGCAAATGTAGTTTTCAGATTCCAAAACAATAGATCTAAATTGTGCCTAATATTTTCCAACTCCCTCCAGTTCTCAAGATCCATGAGACTGAATAAATATATTTTAGAGTTGGTTGATAATTTTGGGAGCAGCCAGGGTATGTCTACACTACCCTCCTAGTTCGAACTAGCGGGGTAATGTAGGCATACCGCACTTGCAAATGAAGCCCGGGATTTGAATTTCCCGGGCTTCATTTGCATAAGCGGGGAGCCGCCATTTTTAAAACCCCGCTGGTTCGAACCCCGTGAAGCGCGGCTACACGGGGCTCGAACTAGGTAGTTCGGACTAGGCTTCCTATTCCGAACTACCGGTACACCTCGTTCCAATAGGAAGCCTAGTCCGAACTACCTAGTTCGAGCCCCGTGCAGCCGCGCTGCACGGGGTTCGAACCAGCGGGGTTTTAAAAATGGCAGCTCCCCGCTTATGCAAATGAAGCCCGGGAAATTCAAATCCCGGGCTTCATTTGCAAGTGCGGTATGCCTACATTACCCCGCTAGTTCAAACGAGCGGGGTAGTGTAGACATACCCCCTGTTTTCCTGATAAGAAATATGATGTTACAGTTTTCATTGGAAACAGTCATTTCTTATTTAAGAAATAAGATGGGTAGGAGACGATCTTTTACTGGACCAGCTTCTGTTAGTGAGAAAGAAAAGACCAGCATGGCTACAATTTCAGCAAAAGCTCTTTTATCCAGTATGTTTACAAAATGGGGGATGCCAGTGAAATGAACATTCTGGTTAACTGAGAGTTATACTTTACCAATGGAGTATCAATTTTCAGAGAATTAGAGTACAATACAATGAATCAAGTATAACACAGTACACAGATTCAGGGGGGCTCACAGACTTGCTGGGCCCTAGGCAAGGTGGAGAGGTTGGCTCTGCACTCTCAGAAGAGGTGAGGCCTCAGTTGGAAGGGACAGGGCTGAGGCAGCCAGCCCTCAGTGCTGCCTGGAGCACTCTGTGCCCAACCCCAGCCAGGCCTTAGTGCCACCAACAGTGCCCCATGCCGGGCTCCAACAGCAATTTAAAAACCCTGGGGTTCTGGCCAGTGCCCCAGGCCTTTTTGAATTGCCAGGCCCCGGGGCAGTTACCCCCTTTGTTTTCTTTCCCCACTCCCTTCCCCTCTTTTGGCTGGCCTGTACAGGTTGTACTGCAATGCAGAGTGGTTGGTTTTTGAAGCACTTAGGTGCATACAAGTAAAGCTTTCTAGACAATAGGTTATCTTCTGACACCACATATTCCTATGGGAAGTTCACTTAGAGTCAGTTCAAAATGTTCATGAAAAAAAATGAAATTGCATAGATTTTTCATTACATATGTCCCACTAGAATCTTTTAGGTCTTCTGAGTAATGCTACTGTATATGAAAGGAATATTTAAATTTATTAAATAAATTCAGACTTAGTATCAACATGTGCAACTCCAGTAATGTTCTAGCAGGTCTGAATTTGTTCCAATATACCATAGTTTCAGTGAAATATATTTGTTCCCAAACTGTAAACAACAGTATTTATATGTGCCCATACAAACTGAGTATACAGGGCCCAATAATGTGGTTCATATGTGCAAACTGAGAATAACTCAGTAAAAATCAGTTATTCTGGGTTTACAATAGTATGCCTGATTATACAATTAGGGACACTGATCTGATTCTTCACTGTCCTGCACTTTTTGTAGTCATTTAGCCTATTCAAATTAGATATAAAATGATACCAGATCTTAGTGACATTGGTTTATACCTTTTTGCACTCACTTCAACCAAGTATGTGTGACCTCTCATGGTGCATGGCAGTAAAAAGTCAGGACCAGTGGCTATAAGGATTTTATTTTGGCTTTCTGCAATTATATTGTTTGGTTGAAACAGAAATCCTGTCCAACATGTTTCAGAATATTTTTTTAACCTAGATCTTTGCTTAGATTTCTAATTTTTCTTGTAGGAAGATAGGATAAGGTCTTGAGAGCTGTTGACTAAATGGGTATTGTGAATCAATATGGCACTTGTGATCCAGTATGTGGTTGGTGTAAAAATTGTTTGGGTGTGTTTTTCAATAGATTTTCTCCCTTTATACTAGGTCTACCACTGCACCCTTTACTATTATTTCTGCTCCATCTGGATCAGCTCTGAGATGTTTCTACTCCTTCTATCAACTCTTACTGACTAGATGTGCTTCCAAAGAGTTACCAGTAGATGTACATCAAAGCATTTTCCTGCCTGTGTGATGCTTGGAGTATGTTGACACTGCAAAAAGACACCTGTGGCTGGCACATGTCAGCTGACTTCAAGGCTCAGACTGCAGGGCTGTAAAACTGCAGTGTAGACATAAGACATACAAGCTCCCAGAGTCAAATCTATGCTGTATTCACTAAATTATTCTAGTCACACAAAAACAAAACAAAAAATCTGGAAAAGAATCTAAATGTTTTCATTGACATCTTTGAAATTAAATATTTCTTTTTTTTTCAATTCAAAATTACTTTAATTTAATTTCATGCAAAACCAAATATTTTTACAAGCTCAAATTACAATCAAACATTTTCTTTTAGGTAAAACAAACCTTTTGTTCCATATGAAACAATTTTTTTCAACTCCTCAATTCACCAAAAAATTTGGGAAAGTTCTCTTTTGGGTCAGCCTGAAATGTTTTTTTAAATGTTTAAGTTTAAATTACAAAAAATCAGTTATGTATATTGTTCTACATCATATGATTCTGTCAACATAAATTTCATTTGTACCTGTATGAAGGCAACTTTGTCAGTCTAAAATAATATGAAGTGGTGTTCGTGCACATGAGAAATGGACTTCCTTATTTTTTATGGAAAGCTATGGTACTTATATAAAAATCCCTTTAGATTTACATAGGCATAAAAGGTACCATACCAATGAACTAGTCCCTTCTGGCTCTTGCATGTTTTTCAGCAAAACAATGGCAGGGAGTTTGCAACTATCCATTTTAAATGCAGATGTTGACTTGAACACATTATGGGACAAATTTTACTGTTAGCTAAACAAATGCAAATTCAGAACAACTGATGTTAAATTAGAGACAATGAAATCAGGTTTACAAAAGCAGGAAAAAAGCAGAATTTGGTACTTAGAGTGAGGATAATTTATAACATCTTAATAGGATCTCTGTAGTAAAATCTACTATTCTATATGTACTAGCCAAGTTACCATTTACATCAGGATTTCACCATTCAAGTATGTCACTTATAATACATATTTGTTTTTAGTGAGAAAAATGCCAGATTCACTGATATAATATAATTAAACTTTTACAATAGACCGAGCCTTACAGTGCAAGGTCATGTCTTAGAGGACTACCTCAAAATAATCATATATAGGAAGCAGGATTTCTCTCTCCTTGTAAAGAAAAGCAACTCAACAAAGCAACTGATTTTTGTCTGAACTTTGAGTGGTTGCTTAAGGCAGTAGTCACTCCACATGTGTGTGTTGTGGATATGTGTGTGCATGTGTGTGCACTAATATTTATACAAGGTGTGTTTAACCCTATCTAGGCTAAATATATGTTTGACCTAAGACAACACTAGGAAGATGTCAGAAAAAAAACTTCTTCTACAACTCCTATGCAACTGGAAATGAACTGGCCTTTGTCATACATAGGATGAAAGTGGGAAGCATCTTTCATGAAAACTGGGAAGATGATGACAATTTCATACTTTCATGATGCCATTCATTCAAATATCAAAACACTAAATAAATATTAATAGATTTAGCACCATAGCACTTCTGTGAGGTGAATTCCAGAAGTAGGGTTTTTCTTTACATTTTTTCACAAAAGTCCTAGCACCACAGACCTGCTTCATCACAAATTATTCAGGGCAGTATTTGCAAATAAACAGAAAATGGCAACAAAATATCACCTCAGAGTTACTAGAGAGAAATAGAAGCTAACTGAAACATTTCAAAGTTCAAACATTTTGAATGGAAAAATGGAATTCTACCCTCTATGGAAACATCTGCGAATGGAATTTTCTTCTGCCAGTTCTGAGTGATTTTTTAAATCCCGCTCAATATTTTAAAGAAAAATGACAAGCTAAGAAAACAGAATTCAGTCAAAGTTATTTACCTGTTTTTTTTTAAATATATGCAATACTTTCAAACAAGCATTGGCTTGAATCATTAAAATATGCCAATGCTTTTACATAACAGAAATTCACATACAACCATGGAATGAAATGAAATCTGATTTGTGTGACTTACTAAGGTTTTTGTGGCTATTTAAACATTTTGGATAGAAAATTCTGGTACATCTTTGTACCCGTTTTTACAAACTACCATTTTTCTGGATTTTAATTCATCTAAATAAAATGGAAAATAATGACATATAACTATATAATCTATAAAGTTCAACATTTGTATACTGTACAAATCACTTCTCAAAAAAACACCCTATACTCAATGCCAGCATTTGCATATGCAATCTCAAAATTCAGCTTTGAAAATGTGGTATTTGAAAATAAGGTATTTCTTACATATCTTGAGTACCTAATTCTGTGCAGATATTCTTACAGTTCTGTTTGTTTACAAAAAAATAGGACCACATATTCAATATATCAGCATACCGCAATCAGACTTCAGAATTTTGTGCCCAGATCATATTGTTTCACCTGTATTCAAATTTATTTTTGCATTTGTTAAGAATCAACTTCTGTGACATGAGTACATTACACTAACAAATCTTTTGGACCACTTAATAGTACCGTAATTACAAAAAAATGGCTGTGATAAAATCAAGGGACCAAATTCTCCCTAGTTATCATGATGAAATCTCATCACATCAATGTAATCAAGAAGAAAATCTGGTCCCAAATCTACACACTAAACTGACAACAGTTATAATCATAATTTTCTGAACTGTTGATGTCCATAACTATTGCAGAAAAAACAGGGAGGAAATTACTTGCTCAAATCACAGATAAAAGACTGCTTTTTCCATTTCTTTCCCTTTACATACCAGACCTTAATAGCTTTAAAATAAATTAATCATAAATAATATTACCAGAACTATATTATGTGTTATTTTGATTGCTTTGAGGGGCTGTTTAGTCATTTATACAAAGCTCTCTTCCATATTTGTGCACAGCAAGAAGGAATCCACAAGTCTAGGCTTTACCAACTGCTGGAAATCTGACTCCTCGAGGCCATCAGGACTCATAACTGCTAGTCTTCGCAAGGCTGCCTGTCAGAAACAACAGTACAGTTAAAAATTTGAATCCATAAAATACAGTGCCTACCAATAATGGTCAATACTTGAAATTGACCCCTGTGCATAGGGTCAGCATATGACCATAGATTGCATTTTCCAGTCATCCAGTTACATCTCCCTCCCAATTTGATTCTGAAACTGCTTTTTTGAATGCATCACACTGAATGCATGACCTGTTATGCGACTTCACTTTCTCTCCCTTTGTTTCCTGTCCCTACTGAAGGCTGGTCAATCATTTTGGGAAATGACTGTACTGAAAATTACATTCTTAAGGCAGGTAATCAACAGGTCTTAGACAGGTTCTTTTCAAGCATGTGGAAAGAGACACTTCTCTCTGTTTTGGGTCACGTATGTATTGGGCATTGCACATCTCACTCTGAATGCGTGTTTGCATAGTGAGCTAAATGCTGAATAAGAGAGTGTGAAATCTTCAAGAGAGGAAACTTACAGGATGAAATAAATAGAATCCTCTTTACAAGTAAATACAATGGAAGTACACCCTGGATGCTTTGCGCGGGCATTAGCTAATAAATAGTGTGTTTGTCCTATGCATGGAGCATCAGAATCACCTTGGCTGTAAGACCCTGAAAGGATTTGGGGTGAGATTTCTCTACATGAGCAAAAAATACCTGCTTAATTAAGTCTGTGTTTAGAACATGTTATGATTTTGTTTTCTACGTAATAAACTGTTTCCAATGCTTCTACTTGCTGTCATTTGAATCTCTGTCCTTTCATAATAAACTTTCCTTTTTTTCCCACTGTAACCATGGGCAGTGGGTGAACATAGGGCTGGAGGAGGCAAACCCTTCAACCTGAGATGCCACCCCTGTTGCTCATGATCCCCGTAGGAACCAAACCTTCTCCTGTTGTCGGGGCAGGCCCCACCTCCCAAGCACAGGCAGCTACCACCATCCTGAGCAGGGACAGTCTGCACTGTTCCCCCACCCCCAGCACGGGCAGCCTGCAGTGTTCCCCAGCTTTCCCAGGGCACAGGTAGTTCACACCCTCCCCCACCCCAAGCATGGGCAGCCCACAGCCCAGACCTCCCAACAAGCATGGGCAGCACACAGCCCTCCTAGATCACTTGCAGCCCACAGCCCTGTCCCTACAGAGCACAGGCAGACTGCAGCTGTGGTCTTTTCCACACTGCCGCCCCCGCCCCCAGCAGGGAGAGGGCAGACCAGCAGGCACCCACCCTCGCCTCCCCATCTCTGGAGCACAGAGAGGGCTGGCAGCACAGGGCTGAAGCCCAGGCAGTCCCAGGAGCCTGGGGGAAGTGCACTGAATGGGAGGTTCTGGGGAGCGAGGTGTGGGAAAGCATCGCCTTCCCCTGCTTCTTTCACCAGCCACCTATGACTATAGCCATGCTGCAATGTGGTGTGTGACGCGGAATGGCAGTCTGTGACACAATCTGACCATGGCTGCTCTGGTGGGGCTGAGGCACTTCCCCCTCCCCCACCCTCCACCCCCCATCTCTTGCTGCGGCTGCTTAGTGCTGGGGCTGGAGCACTTCTCCTCCCCCTCCTCCACCATGGCTTCTCCAAGCTGGGGCTGGAAAAGCAGGCCTCTCCCCCAGACCCGGAGCTGCCCCAGAGCAGGGGACAGGTGCCCCTTCCCTGGCCCCCCACACCCAGCCTCGCTTGGACCTGACCCAGCTGAGGAACAGGCAACCCTCCCCTGGCCCTGCTGCGGTGAAATAGGGCTGGGGATAGCCCATTCTCTGAACCACTCATCCTCGGCCTCACCCCCAGACACAGCCCTTATCACCCACACCAATCCACTGCTCCAGACCTACACCCCAACCCCTCTGCCACACCCCCAGCACGCACTTTGTCAAAGTGACTTTTGTTAGGTGATCCATCACCTCCAGATTGATGCCTATAACGAAAATCATTCCACAACAAAGAATTGGCAGGAACATGGGTCCTGACTGTAACTTCACTGAGGATAAAGGTAACACAAACCCGCTAGCCTAATCTTTGATATCCTCTCATTCCCAGGGACAGCTAATCAGCCCATCCACTCCTCTGGCCCAAGCAGAACCCCCTCCCTAACCATCTGACCGCAGCCCCAAATTGACTTTGCAGGCCCTACATGCTAGTTAGTTCCTTTTATTTGAGCTAGCTAGCATGGGCAGTGGGGGATAGTAGGACTGGGGGAGGCAAACCCCTCAACCCCACCCCCAACCCTGCCCCTTCTGCCCAGCCCCCACCCCTCAGTACCACAGGGAGGGAGGAGAATGTGTGGCCCCAGACTCCCTGATCCCAGAGCACAGGCAGGGCAGGTGCTGGGGATAGCAACACTCCACCTCAGTACACCTACAGCAGGGATTCTAGGGGCAGAGTGGGTGGGGGGTGGGGTCCTCCCCCTTTCCTCCCCCCCTCCGTCCCTCCTGCATAGGATACCCACCGCTGCATAGGATACCCACCACCCCTCCCCCCTGCCTAGGATCCCACCACCCCTGCTAGCTGGGTTCTGACTGCTTCTGTGTAGGAGATAGGAAGCTGTGGGACCTCAATCAGGCAGTCATGAAGAGACTGATATACCCAATTAAAGTGCGTGAACCTTGATTTTAAATGTTCAATAAGGAACTCAGTACTGGGCCCATGATGAGAAGGATCTGAGCCTGATATGCTATACATTGTGGTACTTACACACACTGAAATCCCACTGAAACAAATGGAATTTGTGCATTTTTCAGGCCCGATAAAGGATGGTTTAAGTGCACTTACCAGACAGGCCACTAGAACAGAATCACTGTTATTTCTTTCTGTGGGTGATCTGCAGAGTTCTATGAGGCGAGGAATACCTACAGACAGAGAAAAAATGAAGAGAAATAGCTCTTGTTATCTGAAACTCACCATTTTGACACCAAAAATTAGCCTACTGGGTTCTTTAATTTTATCTATCTCATTCAATACAATTGTGAATGGATACAATGCTATCCAGGAGGTGTAGAAGGAACTCTCCACACATGCATTAGAACAAGTCGTGCAATTTAAAACTGACAGTTAGATAACAGCAAAGCATAAACACATGCATTGTTTTTACCCTCTACTGCTCTTTTACAATGGAAAAAAAATCCTTCCTATCTATCATTCCTTTAAAAAAAAATCCTTCCTATCTATCGTTCTTAACTCCCCAAAACAAATATGTTTTTTCCTCAGTTTTTATATTTGAAATTCTGGTCCCTACTCTCCATCTCTCTTTGCTAAGGGTTACTATTGGTCATGTGTGTATGAGGCTTTAAGCTGGAGGGGGAAGTAGATGCTGTATCTTCAAAACAGCATCAGCTAGTCCCAGTAAAAGCTCAGTATCTCCTCCATCCCCAGCTATATGTAGAGCAAAAGTGCACTTCAACTATCTCTGGAAAATTAGCCATAGATTCATTTAGCACACTATACACATCCACTGTCAGGACAGACTGTGTGGGAAACCTCCTGGCCAGCAGAGAGCAGACATTAACAAGTGATATAAGAGCGCCTCGCCTTGACAAAACTAGCAAGAGGCTCTGCTGCTCTGATATGTCAGGATGTCATTCTCTCCGCATTTACAGTCAGCCACTAGGTTAGCATTACAGTCTTACAGCTGAGTTTTATGGCTGCATGTGCTACTTCAGGGTCTCGGCTGAGCCGGGCCAGAGTGACCGCAGATTTCTGCTGAACACGCTCACATGCAGCAACTTCTGCTGAATTCCCAGAAGATGATCTCTCAAAGAGCATTTCCATTAAAAGTTGCACACCTACAAAGTAAATGTTGCTGTTAGCATCTCTCCCAGAGAACAACACAAACTTCCACATAAGAAACCAATTGAAAAGTGAAGCAAGCTTTGCCCGAATAATCACCGCACAACTGCAAGATAGGATTTTGCTGCTCAGAATATAGGCATAGTCTGCTTCTCCGCAAAAACACGTTGGCTGTGTCTACACTAGCACCCTTTTCCGTAAAAGGGATGCTAATGAGACACTTCGGAATTGCAAATGCCACGGGGGATTTAAATATCCCCCGTGGCATTTGCATGAACATGGCTACCGCTTTTTTCCGGCTCGGGGTTTTGCCGGCGAAAAGCACCAGTCTAGACGGGATCTTGCAGAAAATAAGCCCTTTTCCGGAAGATCCCTTATTGAAAGTAGGAATAAGGGATCTTCCGGAAAAGGGCTTATTTTCTGCAAGATCCCGTCTAGTCTGACGCTTTTCTCCGGCAAAACCCCGAGCCGGGAAAAAGCGGCAGCCATGTTCATGCAAATGCCACGGGGGATATTTAAATCCCCCACGGCATTTGCAATTCCGAAGTGTCTCATTAGCATCCCTTTTATGGAAAAGGGTGCCAGTGTAGACACAGGTATGTTGTCTACAGGAAGCTAGATAAAATAGGGAACCAGCTCGATTCCCAGTTCCCCCTCTTCTATCTAAACCAGTGTTTCCCAAATGGTGTTCCACGGAACCCCAGGATTCCATGAAGTGAATGTAAGAGTTCCGTGAGAAAATTCCATTTCAATAACATTTTATGATTTAAATAATAATAATTAATATTTAAGCATTTATTAATTTTATTGAAAACAATTTTCATTTGTGTTAGTCTAATGAACTTGTTTAGCATTTTTATTATTATTATCCTTACTTATTTGTGGTCTACTTTTTCAGCTCCATATTCAAGACTGTTATTAGGGGTTCCATCAAATTCTTTTGAGTTTAAAAGGGTTCCATGGCCAAATAAAATTGGGAAACACAGCTCTAGATTGTTCTAGTGCTGACTGATGTGTGGATTTTAGATTGACCTCTGGCATCTGGCTCAAATCCACAGCAAATGCTCTTAATTCTTAGTTGCATGTAACATCTAATTCAAGTTAAGCCTAATGGAGGGAGCCTGAAGAACATCAGAAAATCTTTCAGATTAGTTACATGAATGTAACTGCCCTTCCCAGATCATATGTTTGAAAACACCTTTTTAATGTTTCCATTTAATTTTTTTTTAAATTAATGGAGATTGCCTATTTCCTAGAACTGGAAGGGACCTTGAAAGGTCACCAAGTCCAGTCCTCTGCCTTCACAAAAGGATCAAGTACCATCCCTGACAAATTTTTGCTTTGAAATGGCCTTCTTGAGGACTGAACTCATAATTCTGGGTTTAGCAGGCCAATACTCAAACCACTGAGCTATCCCTCCCCCTAATCATAGGTAGTAGGCTAAATTCTCAGTTCAAATACATTTGTATCTTCCTCATGGACTTCAGTGATACTCAGAAGCATGAATGTTTTCCTTCATGTCTATCTTGCATGTTATAGATACTTCTGGTCTTGTTGGATTCTCAGTTATATTTTATGCTTCAATTTATTCATCCAACCTCCCCACCCCTTGCCAAGGAATGTGCCATGTTGGTTTTCAGTTGTTACAACATGACAGTGTAACTACTGTAATATTGACTGCTATTTTACATTTCTGCTCAGCAGATCTATTTTGCTGGACTAGTGTCAAGCTCTATGAAGTTATCAGCTCACCTGTTGACTGGTGTTAAGCTCAAAGCCTTTGTAAAATGACTATGTACTTCTACTTTGCCACTCTGATGTGATGTGTGTATGCTACTGTGCTTATGGCTCAGCCATATCAGCTTGCTAGGCTTATGTCAAAGCTCAGGATTTTGGGAAGTTATTGGATCAGCACATCTAATCTGCTGGTCTGTGGTCATGGCTAGTCTTGGCAGGATTCAGTTTCAACTGATATATATTAGTAAATGTCAGTTTCAGCTGACACAATGGAATGGACTAAAAATAATCTCTTGGCAACAGTCAGAGGGAGTGCAACCTCCTCCCTGCACCACACACAGACATTGGGAGTAACTAGTCCTGCGGCAGGGCAGGGAGCTGTCAGCAGAACCTCCCTGTTCTGACAGCTCCATTCTTTCACCAGCTGGGAATGCTGCACAGATCTCTGCTCTGCCAGAACCAGTCTCCCGTACACCTGGAGGGATCAAGTAGGTGTCAGTGGCTCTGTTGCAGGGCAAGGGAACCCTCTGCAGTCCTGCTGTCCGTGCTGGGAACCCCCCAAAACCTTGCTATCCCTACTGCCCTGATCCTAGCCCCACCCTGCCTTAATTTCCTGCAATCGTAAAATTAAAAATGAAAACAGAATGAATAAACAAACAAATAAATAAATTAGATAAATATCAAATTCTGCCAACCTAGTCATGGCATGGCCTGCTGTGAGGTGTCTGAGACCTGGTGTACATGAATTTAGGTTGAACTTAGCTGCATTAGGTTAAGATTTTCTAAACAATGGGTACATCTACCCTGCAACACTATTCTGAAATAATTTACTCTGCATCTACACAGCAGGCAGTTATTTCAAAACAGTGTCAAAATACTGTCAGGCTGGATGACTTCTTACCACAGGGCTGGAGCACACCCTACCCCAGTGAGCCCTTCAGGGAAAGGCAGGCCCCTGCCCATGGTAGGCAGGGAGCTGCTCCAGCCCTTGCCAGTTAACCACAATCAGTAAACCTCTCTATGAAGGTTAACCATTCCTATCCCTAATTGTTACCTATATCTGTTATTTCATATTATTGTCATATTTTATTGATTAACAATTACACAATTACATATTTACAATTACATATTTAATTTACAATTACACAATTAACAAATATATTAATTGCTTCCAATTAGAAAAACAATTAGTGCTAAAAACCGAAATTGAGTAGAGAGCCCACCCAAGCTCTTTCAGTTCCAAAGACTCTCTCATCAGTATCTCTGGTTTTTCACCAACTGCTAATTGTTACCATATTACACAGGCATAGGAAACAATTATGCACAAGTTGGCTTTTAGCCCTTTTCATAAGCCTCGAGGCAGCTGCCACGGTATGAGCTTCCAACAAGAAGAAAATGTGCAGACTTTACTGTACCACAAACACACTTTGGTTAATTAAGCGTAAGTTTTACATGGACATGTGCCAGAACTAAAATGATCATTTACTTGGATCTTCTCACCAGCTCCGAGGGAGAGCTAGATGGCAGAGTGTGCTAATGCATTAACATTTTAACACTCTGGCTCTAGGTCCAAATAAGGTTTACTCATCACAAATGAAGTGAACACGTGTGATCTCAACTTTGACTACAGTGGAGTTCATGCACACCCCCAAATTCCCGCATAATTTACTGAAAAGGGCAGTGTCAATTCAGTAAGGACCTGATCCCGCCAGGAGCTAAGTGCCCTCCATGTTCACTGGGCTCAATTCTCATTTGACATTGGTGTAACTCAGCTGACTTCCATAAAGTTCCTCCTGGTTTACACCAATCTGAGTGAGAAGAGAAGCAGGCTAATTGTCTTCAGTGGCAGTGTAGTCTGCATATCACCTCTCTGATGGACCCAGCATCATGAAGCATTTGATTCCAAAAGGAGTTGGCTGGAATAGTGGGTGTGCTACAGGTAATCACACAGCGGTAATAACAAGCTGTTCAGAGGCTGCCTAATTGAAAATACATGAACTTACACGTACCATGACTCTACAACTGGGGTGGGCAATAATTTGTAAGGGGGGGGGATGGTCACTTCAAGATTCTGTCAAGTGATCAAGGGCCACACTTCTGTGGAGGGTGTGTGCTGTCTGGGACAGAGGTTGGGTGCAGAAGGGAACTTGAGATAGGGGACTGAGGTGCAGGAGAGGGTGAGGGATCTGAGAGGGAGTGTGAGTGAAGGAGAGGGCTGTGATCTGGGGCAGGGGCACATAGTCCTGTAGGGGGCATGGGTGCAGGAGAGGATTTTGGCCTGGGGGAGGGGCTTTAGGAGGGGGTGCAAGGTCTGGGAGGGAACCGTGACCTAGGTGTAGAGGGTGTAGAGGGTGCAGAGGATTTGGGTGGTGATCTGAGGCAGAAGAATAGGGTGCAGGTACAGGGTTAGGGAGGAGGCATGGGTGTAGGAGAGGATTCTGGACTGTGAGAGAGGTATAGCAGGGGGTGCAGGGTCTGGGAGCGAATTGTGACTCGGGAGAAGGGGGAAAGGGTTTGGGTGGTGGCCTGTGACAGGTAGTCAGAAAGGAGAGGGAGTGGGATGCCAGAGGCAGGCTCTGGCTGGGAGGCGCTTACCTGCAGAAACCTGAGGCAGACTGTCTGCTGCAGGCTGCTCACTGCTCTTCGTGGCTCTGCTCCGGGCATGAAGGGGATGGGAGTGGGGAGGGAGGGAGAAGGCTTCCCACATTGCCCTTATTCCCAGCAAAAACTCTCAGCTCCTACGGGCTGGAAACTGAGAGACTGGCCAATGGGAGCGGAGAGATTTTGCTGGGGGGCGGAAACATCATGAGAAGTCTCCTTCCTCCATTCCCAGCCCTCCAAAGTGGAGAGCAGCTGGCTTTTTAAAGCTGTTCTCTGACTAAGGGTTCCGGCGAGGCAGCCACAGGCCAGATCTGGTGGCTTAGTGGGCTGGATCCGGCCCACTGGCAGCCTCTTGCCCACCTCTGCCTTACAAGGACTTTCGCCAAATATATAGTGTAATCAGCACACAAGAAAACCTTATTCTGAGGTCATTTTACTTCCCCTTCAAACTCACTCTCTCTCATACACACCTGCCAAAGAGATAAAAGCAAGGAAAAGAAAACCTAAGCCACCTATGTATCCATGGACCCTATCTAATCCAGGCTAGCTTGTGCCCATCAGTCAGGTCTGTGTGGGCAATATCAGTTATAGCTTGAGAAATGGCTATAAATTATCTTAAATCTCACTAGGGGGCTGCACTCCCTGCTTGCTACACTCATCAACCCCCCTCTCACTGGCCGCTTTTGTGACCAGAGAGCCTGTTAATCTTGCGCTGAGCCTGGTTGCACTCTCCATGGCCCCAAGTCACTCGCACCCTTCTCTGCTCCTGCCCTTCCACACCCTTGGATGGGCCCCTGTATCCAAACCCTCTTGGCCTACCCCTTTCACTTGTGCCCTTCGATTGACAGCCAGCTCCCCTCTCTCCTCTCCTCCCCCCACACACACATCCTTCCTGCTCCTGCTCCACCCAACAATAAAATAGTTTGTTCACGTGCTGAGTTCAGAGCCTCTCCTGGCAGTGAACAATGGGAAGGGCTATGCTCTGCAGGCTTGTGGGCCTCATGTGGAATCAAAAGCCAAACACAATTAGTAAAATGGGGCCAACTCCAAATTAATCCCCTTTGTTCCAGGGCACCCAGCTTGCTAGCACAGGGCAGTGGCTGGGTTACATGCAAGCGGCCAGATAGGGAGGGAATTCCCCACTCACCATACACAGTTACTGCCCGTCTTTGCAGGGCAGCAGCGCTCCAGATGTGCCCTTCCAGCTGGCAAGCGAGCTCCTGCCGTGGGGCTGGGACGTGATCGGTGCAGAGAGGGTGCAATGGAGAGACACGGAGCCATGGGGGAGCCCCCAGCTTTATGTGCCTGCACCCTACTGAGAACCAGATTTTGGTCACCCAGGAAGAGAGCCCGGTGGGGTAATCTGGGCCGCTAGTCCTTATCTCCGAACTCCATGGCCCACAGCCCACCCGCTTCTTTCCATCCCTACCCCCACCTCCATCCCTACACCCCCATCCCACTGTCTCCATTCCTACACCCACCATGCTCCCTAACCCCTCCCTCCACCCCACTGCCCATCCCTACTTCTACCTCTTTCCTCCTTTCCTACACCCCATCCTTCCCTAACCTCTCCCCTTCTGCACCCCCATACTGTCCATCCCTCTGCCTCCACTCCTATAACCTCCTCACCCACACCATCCCCCTTTACCGCACCACCCATCCCCACATACACCCAGCCTTTCCAAATGGCTCTGTTGGGGATTGTGTAACACCATGTAAATTATGTTTGTGGTAGCTTTGCTCCATGGTGAGTCGGGGTGAACCGTGCCATTCCCAAAGGGCAGGTTGTGTGGTGTGGCCAAGGCCGGCCTACTTCGTGGCAGGTCCAGTACAGCCTGTCTGAGCCAAGAGCCTGTCCCCAATGCTCCCATGGGTGCACCTCTTCCCTGCAAGGCGAGGGTGCAGCGTTGTGAGCAGGGTCCCACCAGGAGCCAAAGGGAAGAAGCAGGAAGCTGGGACCCCAGCAGGAAGTGGGCAGTGCTTTGTGGACAGAGGGGTGGGCAAGGCGCCCCCAGAGGGCAAGGCCTTCCCAAGGGGGGGCAAGGGAACCTGTGGCTCAGCAGGGCTGCACCTCCACAGCATTTGCTAGAGCCTGGATGTCTCTGGAGAGGGAGGGGGGGAAACCTGTCAGTGCAAGGAGGCCTCTTGCTGGCTGCACACCCTCAACCCCAGCCCTGCAGGGTGAGCCCCATGCAAGCTGTGTCTGTGCTCTCTATCTCATGCAGGATCGGCTCATGCTTGGAGAGGCTCTCCACCATCTTGGGTGGGAGGGAATCAAGCAGCGGCACCGCTGTGGGGTGTACTGGAGAGGTGGTGCTAGCCTTGCACTCCTCTTCCCCACTCCACAAGCTGCAGTGTGGAGTCACACCAGGGAAGCCAGGAGGTGCCACTAGCTCAAAGCCCATCCACTCTGCAGGCAGGCAGGAGAGGTGAACACCTTGAGTCCCAGGGAGGGGGGAGTCTGCACCGCTCCCACCCCACCCCACTCCTCAAGCATAGGGGAAGGGAGAGTAGGAAGGCTGCATGTCTTGAGACTCCCGTGGCTCCCCGGAGCACAGGGAAGGCTGTGCAGCTCCTGCCACCCCATCACCCCCTCTCCTATCTATCCTACGCTCGCTGCTCAGAGCAGCAGGGAGGGGGGAGGCCATGCACCTTCCCAAAGCACAGGGGAGGTCACATGGCTCCCTATGGCTCCCACCCCAGAGTACCAGGGAGGAAACTGGGAGCTGGAGGACAGCAAGCATCATCAGCACCAGGCCCTACCCAAGGCGCAGGCTGCCTCTTGGCTCTCACCACACTAGCCACCCGCAGAACTCACCTGCACAGCCACAGCAGTTACTGGCCCAAGGAGTTGTTCCAGTCTCACCCACCGCCACTGCCCTCATCCCGGATGCCTCTGGGCTCCCACTCCAACTTCAGCCCCAGGCTCTTGTTCTGGGAGCTCAGCCACAACATGCTGGAATGGTTTCGCTTTCGAGGCTGGCCCTACTGCGGCGGGAGCCGCTGGGGCAGGAGCTGGAGTTGGGGAAACCGGGGAAGCAACACCCTGGAAGGCTGCCTAGGTGCAGGGGAGGAGCTGGATTCAGCTGCAACCAGGGTTGGAGGGAGCTCTCCCCTCAGACGTGTATCCTTGTGTGGCACAGCAGGAGGATTGGGGGTGGGGGGAGCTGGGTGTGTCCCTTGTTTCCTTACAGCACTGAGGGGGCTGGGACCTGGTGGTGGGAAGGAAATGGCTCATCCCTCAGGCTCTATGTACGGTGCCTCACATAAGAGTCTCAAGGATCACATTGTACAGCGTGCATGGCGAGATGTTGGAGTGAAGCTGGGTGACTGATTCACATGGCGGCTGTATGCAAAGCTCAGTGGGAAGAGGCCATGAGGCTGAGGGGGGAGGGGCAGCAGGACACAGAGTGACGTCACTTTGTCATCCCACAGGAAAAGATTTTTTATATAGAGAGAGAGAGAGATTATATTGAGAAAACAGCCAATTGCATAATTTCTCCTGGAATATATGTCTATAAAGCCTTATGTAAACAGAGAAGGACTGATTTTAAGAAATATTGGTCAACACTGAGAAGGTAGAACAGCTAAAAAGTGTTTTGGCTACAATTCAAATTCACACCTTTTCTATAAAAACATATTAAGCAAAACCAAGCAAAGCTTCATAGAAAATTTGTGGGACAGAAAAAGCTGAGAGAAAAACTTCACTGACTAGTTATCTATTTTTAGGAATTTTAAGAATTCATGCCCCATTTTAAGATCCTATAACCCTAACTACGAAGCTGTTACCAGGTGCCTCCATAAAATCAGTGAGATCTACTATTTCCTTATCCATGGGACTATTCTCTTGCTTTTTATAGTCTCCTACAATATCCTGGTTGCTCATAGAATTATTGAACTATAGGGCTGGAAGGGCCCTTGAGAAGTCATCATTATCAGCCCTCTGCAGTGAGACAGGACTAAGTAAACCTAGGTCATCCTTGACATGCATTTCTTCAACAATTTATTAAAAACAAACAAATAAACCTAGTGATACAAATTCCACAACCTCCCTATCCCTATGCCTATTCCAGAGTTGAACTATCCTTATATTATAGATAGAAAGTTTTTCCTGTCTAACCTAAATCTGCATTGCTGTAGATTAATCTTATTACTTCTTCTCCTACCTTCAGTGGGCATGGAGAACTACTAATCAATATCCCTTCAGAGAAGCACTTAACATAGTTGAAGACTTATCAGGCCTCCTTCAGTCATCTACTCTCAAGACTAAACATGGAGGGTTTTTTCCCCCTAAAGTGTGGGTCCTAGGATTGAACACTACTTCTGATGAAACCTTACAAGTGCCAAATAGAGACAATTACACATAGCATGACCCTAACCAAAGAGAGATAATTACCTTCTATGTCTTAAATATAATAATATACCTTAGAATTGTATTAGCCTTTTTTGTAATTATATTTTTTACTCATTCAATTCGCAATCTAGTAAACCCTCCAGATCTTTTTCGGTGGTAGTACTGCCTGTTGTACTAATCCCCATTTTGTAGTTGGGCATTTGATTTTTTTCTTACTAACTGACACTCCTCATTGAATTTCATCTTGTTAACTTCAGATCAGTTCTCCAATTTTCAAGGCTGTTTGAGTTCTAATCCTATCTTCCAAAATGTTTGCAACTGTTCCCAACTTGGTGTCATCTGCAAATTTTATAAGCAAATTCTCTACTTCATTATCTAATCATTAATGAAAATACTGGTTAACACTGGACCTAGGACTGACTCCAGTTATACCCCGGAGATACCCCTCCCAGTTTGACAGCAAACCATTATTAACTCCCTTTTGAATACAGTCTTTCCATCAGTTGAACATTCATTTTATAGTAATTTGTTCTAGACTGCATTTCCTTAGTTGCTTATGAAAGACTGTCACAATAGACTGTCAAAAGCTTTACTAAAATCAAGAGATATCAAGAATCTATTGCTTCTACCCTATCAAATTATGATAGAGGGAAATTAAATTGGTGTGAAATGATTTGTCCTTGACAAATGCATGCTTGCTCTTTCTTGTAACCCTATAATAATCTAGACACATACAACTTGATTGTTTAATAAATTATTCCAATATCTTTGCAAGTATTAAAGTTAGGCAGACAGGTCTAATTCCCCGGGTCCTCTCCATTCCTCTTTTTAATGGTTGGCCCAATTTTTGCCTTTTCAGTCACCTGCAATCTCACCCATCCTCCATAAGTTCTCAAAAAACTATTAATGGTTCTGAAATTGCTTCAGCTAGTTCTTTAAGTATCCTAGCTACTTCATCAGGCTAACATGAATATATCCAGCTAATCTAAATAGTGATTAGACTGTTATTTCCTTACTTTGCCTTACATTCCTTCCCCATTTTTCTTAACATTGATTGTGTTGAATATCTGATCACAATTCACCTTTTTATTGGAGATTGAAACAAAATAGGCATTAAACAACACATTCTTTTTGATGTTGTCACTTAGGGTACATCTACATTGCACGGCTATCTCAAAAGAAGCTATTCTGGAATAGTTATTCTGAAATAGCTTATTCCGAAATAGCACATCACCACTGCAGGAAAGCCTCAAAGTTAGTCTGAGCCACGATTCCCTAATATAGATGTGCTAGGAGGCACTGGAGAGGAATAAATTAGAATGGCCCTGGTGAGGGGCTATTTCGAAATAGCAGAAGTGGAGCGTCTACACACACCTTTTTTTAGAAATAGCTATTTCGGAATGGGCATTATTCCTCGTAGAATAAGGTTTACAGATTTTGGAGTAAGTCGTCCATTATTTCAAAATTATTTCAAAATAACGGAATGGCTGTGTAGATGCTCAAATTGTTATTTTGAAATAATGCTACTTAACTTGAAAGAATGGTGCAGTGTAGATGCACCCTTAGTAATCTGCCTTCTCCACTAAATATATCTACCCTTTATTCCTTAAATTTTCTTTTCATAAGACTTTACCTACCAGTTCTTTGAGTTTGTTCATTACTTTTTTTGAAGTCCGTTCTCCTTATTCTGCTATGCTTTCCTTTCTTTCCCTAGAATAAAGATATCTATCCTTTCATGACCAGTTTCACCCAAACTGCCTTCCATCTTCAGATTTGCAACCAATTCTTCCCTACTGGTCACAATCAAGTCCAAAATGTACATTTCACAGATAATGTTTTGCCCAAAAATACTGTATAAGGGCTACAGGAAAGCTGCTACTGTTTTGTTTATTTTGAAGCAGTAATGTCGTATTATAGCATTGTACAGTTTGAATGAAGCAAATGCTTCAGGTTGCCTCCATGTGCATCTGTAGGTAATGACGTGAACTATAAATATTAAATCAGCAGGTTAGCTTTATATTTGAAGTCTTCTAAATCATATTTTAGAACAGCCGTGTATTTCTATTACAAGGCCATTCCGAGACCTCAGTTCGCATCACTCATTAACCTATGATTGCCAGCAGGATAGCCAGGAGATGCAGATTCCACTAAGAATGGTAGGAAACAGGCTCAAATTTGCATTGGATCACATCCTTAGATCATGTTGCCCTGTAATGACTGCAGGTCACCTCTCAGTCTCTCTCCTTTTCTCACATGCATTCCACACATACAAACACACCATTTAACTCAGGTCAAATACATACCATTTCCTTGAATGATTTCTGATGCACATTGGTCCAGCACAGACATGTTTGCTAATATTGTCACAACCTGTATTAAGGAGAGATGAGAATATAAAACACGGCGTTACAATTCAAAAATGATAAATATATCTACTATTTCATATACCAAATACAACAGTATCACCAGAACAATAGAGTAGAATAAAAAACAATTTCTAAAGAAACCCATCCTTCTGGGCTGACATTTTGTTATCACTTCCTCACACTCTGACACTGCTCACCTGACACTTAACAACACTCGAGTGTAGAGGCCCCACTTTAGTTTCACTCTAGCCATGCTCCCAACATGTACTAGGTTGTAGATTCATCACTCCTACAGCAGAGGATTCTTGGTGGTAAGATTTGCATGCTCTATGTAAGTCCCTTTATGCTGTTAACAGTGGCACTGGAATTATTTTTAGCATGGGGGTGCTGTGCTGTGTCCCCCCTCCATACCTTTTGTGTCCCTTACCACTCCAAGCTGGGGTCACACCTAGGGTTGCCAGCTCTCCTGGACTGGATGCCATTGCTGCAAATGCAGGACAATGTAGCACTTTAAAGACTAACAAGATAAAGTGCTACATTGTCCTGCATTTTGCTTCAGCTACCCCAGACTAACACGGCTACATTTCTATCACTATTGCTGCAAATGGTATCCAGAATGTCTGGTCTGGGAGAGTTGGCAACATTAGCCACAGCATCAAGTGGCTGCAGAGTCCCGAGTCAGTGGTGGGATCACAAGTAGCAGTGGAGCCTTCAGGGCCAGTGGTCTGGAGCCTGGGGATGGCCGCTGAGGGACTCCAGAGAGAGGGGAAGCTGGCAGGGATGGCAGGACCCCGGAGGCTGAGACCGAGGGTTGGTGAAGCTTGAGATGGTCAGCAGCAGGGCTAGCCCCTGGGCATGGGGAAGCCAAGAGCAAAAACCTGGAGATGCTTCAGTACCCCCTGTAGCTGACTTCCTGCACCTATAGCTGTTAAGTCAGCATAAAGGGTCTGAAGGGCTACAAAGAATTAGGCATCTAGCATTTTTCACTTATGTACAAATCCATACTCAGATTCAGACAAAACTCCCATTGAATAAGTACTGAGAACTTCAGTGTATGTCCAAGCAATAATCTAATCAGAAATGAAATTCAACTTTAAAACATGGTAGAAAACAATGATTAATCCTCACAACTCCCTTGGGAGTTTGGTGTTTTGGGCCTTGACTATGGAAATCACGTATTTATATCTGTTCTTATGTGTTCAAAGGACAACACGTAAGTACAAATTTAAAATGTATTGAAGTCAGCGGTGTTTCAGATATGCTCACGTGTTGTCTTGAAAAGAAATGGCCTTAAACAAATGGGTAAATGTTGGTACCATAGTCACATTTTGCAGCTGGAGAAACAGAAATGAAAGACCTGATTGGCAGAGCTGCTGAGCAATTACAATAGGAGTTGTGATTTTTTCAGTGCTTCTCAATCAGGTATTCACAGCCCATTACTTACTGTAATAATCACTGTGCAAAATATGCCTCAGTGGGTGTCATGTAAAAATGAGCAATGCACTGATTGCTAATATTCTTGGGTAATGTATGTACAAAATGCAGATTAAGAGTTATGACCATAAACAGAAATCATGACTACAATGCATTTACCAGACATATTTGGGAAGAGATTTGACTGGTTTCTCAAAGACAAAGGAAAAATCGATGCCTCTCTCCAGGTGTCAAAGTGGATTTCTATCACCTGTGAAGTGGCCATTCTTTGGCAGTAAGGGGGGACAGAAACGGATTCATCTATGTTTTAGCAAACAATAACGCAGAACCCCTTTTGCCACAAGATTCCATATCTCCAACCTCAGGAGCGAGAATAACTTTATCTAGGGATAACCCTCAGGAAAATGCCTTTCAATGTGTGACTAGACTATAAATGGAAGGCAAAAAACCCCACACGCTATCGCTCCCTCTCTCTTTTATAAAAGAACACAAAGGAGCTATCCCTTTGAAGTTGCAGGGGGATTCTGACCTGATAGTTTGGGTCATCGATGTAGGTGTGAACACGTGATAAGAAATTTTTACTTTGAACCAACTCTAGCTTTTTCTAATCTATTTCTCTTGTCACCACTTTTGATTTCAATAACTTATTCTTGCACACATTTAAAATCTTTGTAGTTTAATACATTCATTTTTTTAATCAAAACTAATTGAGTGTTGAGGTTCATCGGAGCAGTTAGGGTGATTCTGATTAAAGTAGCAAACTGTCAAACATTTTGGGTACATCTACACTGCACAGCTATTTCAAAGCAAACTACTCTGGAATAGTTATTCTGAAATAGCTTATTTCAAAATAGCATGTCTACACTGCAGGGAAGCCTCAAAATTAGGCTTCCCTAATGTAGATGTGTCATCTCGATTTAGGGCTCCAAGAGGCACTGGAAAGGAATAACTTAGACTGGCTCCAGGGAGGGGCTATTTCAAAATAGTAGCAGTGGAGAGTCTACACATGCCTTATTTAGAAATAGGTATTTCGGAAAATTGTTATTTCCCATGGAATGACGTTTACAGATTTTGGAATAAGCCGTCCATTATTTTGAAATTTTGAAATAACAAAATGGCTGTGTAGACACTCACATTATTTCAAAATAACACAATTTATCTCGAAATAACTGTGCAGTGTAGAAGCACCCTTACTGTTTATAGGAGCAACATGCCCCTAATATATGAACTGTGCTGGAGAGGGCTACACAATGCAGAATACACATTTATGGGAAATTTGAGGACTAGGAGTGTGTTGGGGGCACCCTGCAGGAGGTAACCAAGGCTGGTGGAATCCAGGGTGTGACTGGAGTGTGCCTAGTGGACTGCTGGGGTCAGAACCACTGGACCAAGGCTGTAGCTATGCAGAGATATGGGATGTCAGCCAGGCACGTTGCCAAGGGTAGGCCTGAGTGCACTGTGACCCACCCACTTATCCTCTAGGCCCATCTATCCTAGTCCCACATCTGCTTCTGTCCCAGCGTTTGCCCTGTCTGCCCGCCTGGCACTCCAGCCAGGGTTAGCAGTCAGGGCCTGGGGTTGGTTTTGCTCCACCCTCCTGGTACTTTTGTCAGGGAGTGGGATTGGGGAATGGGGATTTGCAAACCAACCCCCAAATCCATCACCGGGAAATGTGACAAGAAATTAAGGAATTATAAGTATTCCATGATTCTCAAAATCTGTCCCAAACCAATTTATTGGAGGCCATGCAATCCGTCATTAATAGAAGCTGGATTAGAAATAAACTGTCCCTGGTCCCACAGTAAATTCACTATACTATATTGTTTTCAATGATGCGGCTCTTCAGGGTGGGGTGCAAAGATATTGTTACATATTTCAATATTCATATAACTCTCTGCCTATCTTGCTGCATGCAAAAAGCGGTACACGTTATTATTCATTATGTAAAGAGATTGTGAACAATCATTATTATACATAAATCCCAAAACAAAATAGAAATAAGTAAGTGCAGTAAAAGACTTCTTTGTTGTCTTGTTCCTTATCCTCTCCTGATGTTGTTGATCTGCTTAAGGAATAATGGAAGGAAGAGGGAAACATATGGATAACAGTTTTTGGTTGTAGAATTTATGTTCACAGACAAACTTCATTGACAGATGTAAGCAAGCATGAGAACCAATTACCATTAATGTTGATCTCACTATGCCGTTATAGTAACAAAGGTGACTAATTTTTAGTGCTCTGACATAAAGGTCTTCCACTTTCCAAGGCACGTTATAGTGTCATGGCTCTGAATAAATTCACTCACTTAGGATGCAAATGAGCTGATGAATCTCTAAAGAGTGACAGGTAGAAAAATGGAAACTCAATATATATGTCTAGGTATTTATTCCATGTTAATTATTAACAGAGTTTCAGGCAGAGTGTATATGTTTTTTCATTCTAAATTATATCCTGTTAATGAAAATTACTTCCTCTATGCAGACTCTGTACCCCATGTGGCTCTCTAAGTGATAGATGAATTCAATTAACCACAATTTGAATACATGCCAATTATTTCACGGCTTCAAGTTATTTTATCTAATAAGTATTTTTGTATGTAAAAATATGTTGTGTATTTTTGCATAGTAGAAATCACTTAAATGGGGGATGGGGTGCCTGGGCTCAATCAAGACAGCTCTGTTTTCAATCAAGACAATACAGCATATTTGTATGATATATTTGTGTGCTAGTGAAAAAGGATTAAATTTGCCCCATGCAGGAGATGCCTACAAGGCTAACACACTACTTGGGTCCTACTAAGGCCTTATTTTGAGGTCTTAAGCAGGGCTTAAAAGGCATTTTAGTTTTAGAGTAAACACCAAACTATGGCTCTCCAACTAAACTGTTATTTCCATCTTAACAGATAGATGTGAAATCAGGGAGCCCATGAAAAATTAAGACAGATGTCTGGCTCCCTTTGAAAGAAAAGATATTTGAAAAATAATAAGGATTACATGGAATTAATTTATTAAAAAATGCTAATATTTGTCATAGAATGCCACAACCTGTTACCATGAAAGTGATACAGAAAAAGAAACTGAAAATATCTGGGACATGCAGGAGTGACGACAACCTCCATGGACAAGGTGAAAGGGGAGCCAGATCTGTGCTCCTGGAAGGGACAGAGCTTCAAGCAGAAGGTGTGGGGCTGGGGCAGTCAGCCCTTCTTGCTACCCATTACCCACAGCCCTTAGAGGTGTCTGGAGAATGGTGTGCCCCCTCCCCTGGCGACCCTCAGAGCTGCACAGAACACACAGCATTGCACTCTGGTGGCAATGGAAAGGGACCAGTGTTCCAGCCACTTTCACATTAGCAGTATCAGCAGCTGTAAGCCCTGAGCCCCTTTGAAACACCAGGCCCTGGGGCAACTGCCCCCTCTTCTCCCTCCCCACATCTGCAGACCTGGAGACATGCATTAAGCATGAAGCCAAGGCTCATGGCATGGCAGACATGCCAGTGGGCAGCTAGGACAACCTGTAAAAGGGCCAACTGAATGAAACTCGTAATTAAACACTAGCTGGGGGGGCGGGCGGGAATTACAGGACTTATCACACAGGGCATGCAAAGAATGATGCAAGTGCCTTTGCGGAAAAACATGCCAGCTGTCTACACTAGCCGCTTGAATTTGCGCAAGAACACTGATGATCTAATGTAAGATTGTCAAGTGTTCTTGTACAAATACTATGATGCTCCCACTCGGGAAAAAGCCCTCTTTTGCACAAGAGGGCCAATGTAGACAGGTAAAAACTGTTTTGCACAAAAAAGCCCTGATGGCTAAAATGGCAATCAGGGCTTTCTTGCGCAAAACTGCATCTAGATTAGCACGGACGCCTTTCCGCAAAAAGTTCTTTTGCGCAAAAGCATCCGTGCCAATCAAGACACTCTTTTCCGCAAATGCTTTTAACGGAAAAACTTTTCCGTTAAAAGCATTTGCAGAAAATCATGCCAGTCTAGATGCAGCCTATACGTATCAACATTATCATTGAGTACAACTCCTATCTCTCACAGCAAGATCCATACAATGAAAAGACTGGCCAAATCCAAGGACAATTTAACAATCAAGACAGACTCTCCGGGTCAAAACACAATTCTATCTGTAGACTCTTTTTTTTCATGGACTTTTAGGAATATAAGGATGAAATGGACCTCAAGAAGTCCACAAGTCCAGCTCTTTGTGATGAGGCAGACCAAAGTAAACCTAGAACATCCCTGATAACTCCAGCCTGTTCAAAAAAATATACAATGATAGCAATTCCACAACCTCACTTAGAAACCTATTCCAGAGCTGAACTTCCCTTATAGTTAGAAAGAATGACCTCAAGCAGTCACTGCAGATTATGAAGTGCTGGGAAGAAGGATCAAAGAATTTGAAACACAAGTGGTGTTCTTGTCCATCCTTCCGATTGAAGGAAAAGATCTGGGTAGGGATCGTCTAATTGAGGAAGTAAATGTGTGGTTGCACAGATGGTGTTGGAGAGAGGGCTTTGGTTTCTTCGACCATGTTCCGAGCACAAGGATTGCTAGGAAGAGATGGGATCCACCTAACCAAGGGTATGTCTACACTACAGCGCTAATTCGAACTAAGCTAATTCGAATTAGCACAGCTAGACTTAAAAAACTAGTTCGAATTAGCGTTTTGCTAATTCGAACTAGCATGTCCACACAGAGTGGACCCTGAACAGAGGTTAAGGATGGCCGGAAGCAGTGCCGGCAGGGCATCAGATGAGGACTTAGAGCGTGGAGATGCTGTCTCAGGCTAGCCGAGGGCTGTGCTTAAAGGGACCCGACCCCCACCCCGGACAGACAGTTCTCAGGGTTCCCCGCTTGCAAAGCAGTCCTGGCTTAGAGTGCCCTGAGTGCCCACACGTGGAACATCAAAGCACTCGGCCATCAGACCGGCTGCACTTGCCACAGGCTGCCATCCGGGGGGAGGGAGTAATCGGGGGGCTGCAGGAGAACTTCCACCCCCAGAAGCCCGCAGAGCCAGCCTAGTCCTCCCCATCGGGGGCGCGTACCCCATTCCTCCCTCACCTCCTTCCACTTACCCTTCCCTAGCCCCCCTTCCTGATGTACAAAATAAAGAAAATGTGTGTTCAAAAATACAATCTCTCTTTATTGAACAAAACTGGGGGAGACTGGGAAAATGTGGTGGGAGAGGGGAAGAGAGAAGCTGGGAGAGGGGAGGGCAACTAAAATGATCAGGGGTTTGGAACAGGTCCCATATGAAGAGAGGCTAAAGAGACTGGGACTTTTCAGCTTAAAGAAGAGGAGACAGAGGGGGGATATGATAGAGGTCTATAAAAGCAAGAGTGGTGTGGAGAGGGTGCATAAAGAAAAGTTCTCCATTAGTTCCCATAATAGAAGGACTAGAGGACACCAAAGGAAAGGAATCGGTAGCAGGCTTCAAACTAGTAACAGAAAGTTCTTCTTCACAAAGCAAAGAGTCAGCCTGTGGAACTCCTTGCTGCAGGAGGCTGTGAAGGCTAGAACTAGAACAGAGTTTAAAGAGAAGTGAGATCAAGTCATGAAGGTTGGGTCCATGAAGTGGTATTAGCCAGGAGGTAGAAATGGTGTCCCTGCCCAAAGTTTGTGGAAGGCTGGAGATGGATGGCACGAGACAAATGGCTTGGTCACTGTCTTTGGTCCATCCCCTCCAGGGTACCTAGGGTTGGCTGCTGTCAGCAGACAGGCTACTGGACTAGATGGACCTTTGGTCTGACGCAGTACGGCCATTCTAAGCTCAGGGCTCAGGGTCGAGGGTCTCAGTGGACCACCTTGATTTTCATGCACACCTGCTCCTGGATGGCCAGGCTGGCAGCTCTCCTGCCCGAGCTGGCCACTTTCCTGTGCCTAGTGCGGAGTTCGTGGACGAGGTCCACGATGTCTGCTCTAGACCAGGCGGATGCCCGCCTCTTGCGGTGCTGGCCAGGCTCCCGAGAGCCGCCAGCCTGGTCCTGGGAAGAGGCGGAGGGCTGGGTGGCAGAGGGTGGCCAGCTCGAGCCGTGCCAGTTGCAGGGTCTGCTGGCTGGGTGCTGGCAGGCTTGCACCTGGCACGGGCACCGTAGCCAGCCCGTGCCCCTTTAAGGGCTCTGGGGCCAGGACGGGGGCATACGAGTTTCCCTGGTGGTGCCCAGAGTGGCCACCAAGGAAAGCTGGGGAGGGCTAGCCTCCCACTAGTTTGAATTAAGGGGCTACACAGCCCTTAATTCGAACTAGTAAGTTTGAACTAGGCTTAGTCCTCGTGCAATGAGGTTTACCTAGTTTGAACTTAGCGCTCCGCTAGTTCGAATTAAGTTCGAACTAGCGGAGCGCTAGTGTAGCGCCTATGAAAGTTAATTCGAACTAACATCCGTTAGTTCGAATTAACTTTGTAGTGTAGACATACCCCAAGAGAGGAAAGAGCATCTTTGCGGGCAGGCTTGCAAACCTAGGGTCTGTCTAGACTGCATCCTGTAAACCTCCTGGCAGGAGGCATAAGGGATCTGTAAAAAAGGCTTTCGTTCTCAACAGATCCCCCTCTAGACTGCTGCTTTTTGCCGACAAAGTGCTGAGTTGGCAAAACGTGGTGGCCATTTTTATGCAAATTAGGCACGGGATATTTATATCCCTGCCTCATTTCCAGTGTTGACCTGCCTAATCTGCATCCCTCTGCCAACAGAAAGTCTAGGCTTTATACTAGGTTGGTTGGGGGATGGTGTCCAAAGCCCTGAGGTAAGTGAGGAAGTAGGCTACCGGGAAGAAACAGAAGGAGGAATGAGCAACAAAGGATGACCACTGACTCGAATGGAGAAGGTAGGGCAATCAACTGGGTATCTAAGATGTTTGTACACAAATGCAAGAAGCCTGGGAAACAAACAGGAAGAATTAGAAGCCCTGGCCCAGTCAACGAACTATGATTTGATTGGAGTAATGGAGATTTAGTGGGATGACTTGCATGACTGGAGCACTGTAATGGAAGGGTATAAACTGTTCAGGAAGAACAGGCAGGGGAACTGTAAGAGACCAGTATGATTGCTCGGAGCTCCAGTATATAGAGGGTGAAAAGCTTGTTGAGAGTCTATGGCCGTGGTCACCAACCTGTTGATCATGATCGACTGGTCGATTGCGAGGCCTTGACGAGTTCATTGCGAGGCGTTCAAGCACCCCCACCCTCCCATTTTCCCCCACCCCTGAGAAGCCCTACTACCTACCTCTAGTGTAGTGCCGACTTCCCACGGGGTGGACAGAAGTTCTGTCTGAAGCCCGCGTTACTTCTGGGGGTTCTGGAAGTGCGCGGGCTGCTCCCCTCCCACAGCTCTGTTGCGTGCTGGGGGAGGAGGCATCAGCCCTGAAGGAGGAGTGTGGCAGCTTCCCAGCACCACCAGTGCAAGAGGGGTGAGTCGAGCGCAGCGGTTTCCCTGAGCTGTGGGAGCGGGGGTCAGTCCTGGGGTTTGGCCCGGGACAGGCACTTGCGGGGGTTTGGCCGTGCTGCAGGAGGAGAGGGGGTTGGCCATGCCGTGCCGTGGGAGGGGGGGTTTGGCCCCGGGGCAGGTGCCCATGGGAGTTGGCCACGCTGTGGGAGGGGAGGAGAGGGAAGGTTGGCCACGCCAGGCCATGCCGCACCATGCCACGCCACACCGCGAGAGGGGGGTTTGGCCCCAGGGCAGGCGCCTGCAGGAGTTGGCCATGCTGCAGGAGGGAGTTGGCTGTGCCGCACTGAGGGAGAGGGGGTTTGGCCCTGGGGCAGGCACCCGCAGGGGTTTGGCACCGCAGCGGGAGGGAGGGGTTGACACCGGGGCAGGCACACGCGGGGTTTCCCTGCACCGCGGGGGCGAGGGGGAATCGGGCCCGGAGGAGGCACGTGCTGGCTTCCCTCTGGGGGTGGGGGGAGAATCCTGGGAGGAGACAGATGCAGAGGACTCTCTGCTGCCACTGGCACCCCATCCCCTGTCTGCACTCCCCGCTCCCCACTCCCCAGACCCCACTCCTCTGTCCCCAGCTACAGAACTCTGTCCCCATTCCCGTCCCCACTCCCCGAACTCTGTCCCCACTGGCACCCTGTCCCCAGCTGCAGAACCCTGTCCTCTGCCCTTCCAGCACTCTGTTCCCTCTCCCCTACCCCCAGCTGCAGAACTGTCCCCACAAAATGTATAATTATAAATGCTTCATTTTAGATTTAATAGCATGAATAAAAAACAGACCATTTATTTCATAACTATAAACATGTGATTTTAATTTTACTATCGCATAATTTAAAAATAAACTGTTTATCAGAGTATGTAAGTAAGGGCTGGGGATAGCAAGTCATGGACAGGAGGAGAATAGAGAGGGTGGGGCTTCAAGGAAGGGGCAGGGTGGTAGATCTTCGCCTGTTCTGAGATTTAAAAAGTGATCTTGGGTGTAAAAAGGTTGGAGACCACTGGTCTATGGGTAAAGTTTAGAGGTGGAAGCAACAGGGGTGATGTTGTGGTTGGTGTCTGCTATAGACCACCAGATCAGGTGGATGAGGTAGACGAGGCTTTCTTCAGACAACTAAGAGAAGCTTCCAGATCGCAGGCCCTGGTTCTCATAGAGGACTTTAATCACCCTGACGTCTGTTGGGAGACCAATACAGCAGTACACAGACAATTCAGGAAATTTTTGGAGAATGTTAGGGATAACTTCTTGGTACAAGTGCTGAAGGAACCGACTAAGGGCCATGTGCAGCTTGACCTGCTGCTCACAAACAGGGAGGAACTAGTAGGGGAAGTAGAATTAGGTGACAACCTGGGAAGCAGTGATCATGAGATTGTAGATTTCAGGATCCTGACCAAAGGAAAAAAGACGAATAGCAAAATTCACACCCTGGACTTCAGAAAAGCAGACTTTGACTCCTTCAGGGGATGTCTACACTAGCCCCCTAGATTGATCTAGGGAGGCTAATGAGTGCGACCGAAATTGCAAATCAAGCCCGGGATTTAAATATCCCGTGCTCAATTTGCATGTTCCCGACCGGTCGCCATTTTAGAAATTGACTAGCCCGAAGTAACTGCCCATGTCTACATGCGGCAGTGAAATGGGAATCCGATTTAAAGCCCTAACTCGAATTAACTGGTAAACCTCATTAGCTGGAATACCTGGGGATTACAGTGGATGAGAAGCTCGATATGAGTCAACAGTGTGCCCTTGTATCCAAGGATAATGAATATTAGGCTAGATTAGGAAGAGCATTGCCGGCAGAGCTAGAGAAGTGATTCTTCCCCTTTATTTGGCTCTAGTGAGGCCACAACTGGAGTATTGTGTCCAGTTCTGGGCCCCCCACTATAGAAAGGATGTGGACTCATTGGAGACGGTCCAGCGGAGGGTAACCAAAATGATTAGGGGGCTGGAGCGCATGACCTATGAGGAGAGACTGAGGGATCTGGGTTTGTTTAATCTGCAGAAGAGAAGAGTGAGGGGGGATTTGATAGCAGCCTTCGATTTCCTGAAGGGAGGTTCCAAAGAGGATGGAGAGAGACTGTTCACAGTAGTGACAGATGCCAGAACAAGGAGCAATGGTCTCAAGTTACAATGGGAGAGGTCTAGGTTGGACATTAGGAAAAAGTATTTCACTAGGAAGGCGGTGAAACACTGGGGTGGGTTACCTAGGGAGGTGGTGGAATCCCCATCCCTGGAGATTTTTGAATTTTGGCCTGACAGGTCCCTAGTTGGGTTGATTTAGTTGTGATTGGTCCTGCCTTGGGCAGGGGGCTGGATTTGATGACCTCCCGAGGCCTCTTCCAGCTCTATGGTTCTATGATTCTATAAAGTTTCTTAATATCTAACCTAAACCTCCTTTGCTGCAAATTTGCAGTTCATCTGGATCCTTTAGCAAGCAATGTATTCTGTGTTGCAGGACAGTGCAAGATTAGGATATATATAAAAATGGAACACAGACCACATTCTCACTACCTGCCAATGCTTGAAATCTATAAGACCATTGGGAAAGCCTTAGAAAACTCCCATGCCTATAGGAAGCCATGTTTTTTCTGACTCTTTTTAAACTCTCTCAGTGGGAAGGAAGGAAATCACTCAGACATTTAAAAGATTGATAATGGAATCGATGCACCATTTTGCTTCAGGTCTCCAGTTAAAATCCCATTCAGGGTTGTTGTGAATGGAAGAGGTTACTACTGAAAGGCTAGCCAGTGGTCTGTGTTGAGCTCAATAAAAAGGCAGCTGCATCAACAAAACATCTATTAAAATACTCAGAGGGGTAGCCGTGTTAGTCAGTAACTGAAAAAAATTTAAAAAACAACTAATGGTCCTGCAGCACCTTAGAGACTAACAAAAAATGTAGATGGGAGTACGTGTGAAGGAGTTTGGAGCACAGGTGGTATTCTCTTCGATCCTTCCTGTCGCGGGTACGGGCCCGGGCAGAGACAGGTGCATCCTGGAGGTGAATGGCTGTCTGCGAGGATGGTGTAACCAGGAGGGCTTTGGCTTCCTCGACCACGGGGTGCTATTCCAGGAAGGACTGCTAAGCAGGGATGGCGTCCACCTTTCAAGGAGGGGGAAGACCCTATTTGGACACAGACTGAGGAGGGCTTTAAACTAGGTTCGACGGGGACAGGTGAGCAAAGCCCACAGGTAAGTGGAGAACATGGAGACCTGGGAGATGGGTCGGAAATGGGAGGGAGCGTGGGCTACAATGGCAGAGAGAAAGGAGGGTCAGGACAAAACTGGGAGGCAAGGTCAAGCTGATAGAGGAGGTATCTGAGCCTCTAGCAATCATTTTTGGAAAATCATGGGAGACAGGAGAGATTCCAGAGGACTGGAAAAGGGCAAATATAGTGCCCATCTATAAAAAGGGAAAAAAGAACAACCCAGGAAACTACAGACCAGTTAGTTTAACTTCTGTGACAGGGAAGATAATGGAGCAAGTAATTAAGGAAATCATCTGTAAACACTTGGAAAGTGGCAAGGTGATAGGGAACAGCCAGCATGGATTTTTAAAGAACAAATCATGTCAAGCCAATCTGATAGCTTTCTTTAATAGGATAACGAGTCTTGTGGATAAGGGAGAAGCGGTGGATGTGGTATACCTACCTAGACTTTAGTAAGGCATTTGATATGGTCTCACATGATATTCTTATCAATAAACTAGGTAAATACAACTTAGCTGGGGCTACTATAAGGTGGGTGCATAACTGGCTGGATAGACGTACTCAGAGAGTAGTTATTAATGGTTCACAATCCTGCTGGAAAGGCATAACAAATGGAGCTCCGCAGGGGTCTGTTTTGGGACCGCTTCTGTTCAATATCTTCATCAACGATTTAGATATTGGTATAGAAAGTACGCTTATTAAGTTTGCAGATGATACCAAGCTGGGAGGGATAGCGACTAATCTGGAGGATAGGGTCATAATTCAAAATGACCTGAATAAATTGGAGAAATGGTCTGAGATAAATAGGATGAAGTTTAATAAAGACAAATGCAAAGTGCTCTACTTAGGAAGGAACAATCAGTTTCACACATACAGAATGGGAAGCGACGGTCTGGGAAGGAGTACGGTAGAAAGAGATCTAGAGGTTATATTGGACCACTAGTTAAATATGAGTCAGCAGTTTGATGCTGTTACAAAGAAAGCAAACATGATTCTGGGATGCATTAACAGGTGTGTTGTGAGTAAGACAAGAGAAGTCATTCTTCCGCTCTACTCTACGCTGGTTAGGCCTCAATTGGAGTACTGTGTCCAGTTCTGGGCACAGCATTTCAAGAAAGATGTGGAAAAATTGGAGAGGATCCAGAGAGGAGCAACGAGAATGATTAAAGGTCTAGAGAACATGACCTATGAGGGAAGGCTGAAGGAACTGGATTTGTTCCATCCGATGGTGGAAAGAAGGTTCTGGAAGCTGGACACCAGTTCTGAATGGTGGGACCAGCTGGTGATGGAGCAGTGGGACAACCAGCAATGGCTGCATAACTTCAGGATGAGGAAAGCCACCTTCATGGAGCTGTGTGCCTGGCTCGCCCCTGCCCTCCAATGACAGGACACCCAGATGTGACCCGCCATCCTCCTGCAGAAGCGGGTCACCATCGCCGTCTGGAAGCTCGCTACCCCAGACAGCTACTGGTCTGTGGGCAACCAGTTTGGTGTCGGAAAGTCCACCGTCGGGGCCTCCCTCATGGAGGTAAGGCACTCTCAGGCTGTGGTCCCTGGTGGGGAGCGGGAATACTGGAAAGGGGGACCCTAGGGAAAAAGGGGGCTGGGGATGGGGGGAGCCCCATCCCCAGGGGGTTCTGCAGTCCCATCCTCACACAGCACTGCAAGGGGGGCGCTTCATAGATGGTGGCTCCTGGGGTGTTTGTGTGGGGGGAGGCGAAGTAAGAAGGGAGGGAACGGGGACCTCCCAAGGGCTCAGGCACCCTTTTTTTTATTCTGTTTTGTGTGTTTCTTTGTCTCTTTCTGTAGGTGGTAAGGGCCATTAACTTCATCCTACTCCACAAGGTCATCCTCCTGGGAGACCTGGACCTGATCGTGGCCAGGTTTGTCACCCTGGGCTTCTCCAACTGCGGGAGAATCATAGATGGAACCAACATCCCAATCCAGGCCCCAAAACATCAAGCCACCCAGTACGTTAATAGGAAAAGCTATTTTTCGATCATCCTGCAGGCTCTGATCGAACACCGTGGACAGTTTACAGACATTTTTGTCAGGGAGGGTGCACAGTGCCCACATTTGCAGAAACTCCAGCCTGTACCAGAAGATGGAGGATGGCACATTCTTCCCCCAGCGTAACTTCAGGGTTGGGGACATGCATTGTGGGGGATGCAGCCATGCCTTATGAAGCCCTACACCAGCCATCTGGACCTGAGCAGAGACCATGTCAATGCCTGCCTGGGCAGGGACCACATGCAGGACGAATGCACCTTTGACCACTTGAAGGTGAGGTTCAGGTGCCTCCTGACCTGCCTGTATGTGGAGGAGCACAATATCCCCCAGGTGGTCTTGGCCTATTGTGCTCTCCACAACATTGTGGAAAGCAGAGGGGAGGCCTTCCTTCTGGGATGGGGCAGAGGATGGCCGGGAGGGAAGGGCCTTTGAGCAGCCGCACACAGCTGCCATCCGGTAGGCCCATCAGGTGGGAGCATGCATCTAGGAGACCCTAAGGGAGAGTTTCTCTGAAGGACCCCAGTAACTCTCCCCAGGGCCTCCCCACTAGGGGCCTGTGCCTTGCCCCTCTCTGCCTTTCTTCCAACAACCCCTCCCTTCCCCCTTACAACCTCCCTCCCCTGAAGACCCAATAAAAACAGTTGTGTGTTCAAAAACAAATTCATTGTATCTTTTTTTATAAAAGAAACTGGGGAGGAGGGGGGCTTAGAACCTGGATAGGGGGAGGGAGTAGGGGAGCTCAGAGCTGGGGCTGAGAGTGGCACATGGTACAGCTGCAAGTTCCACCTTGGGTCTGGGGACCTCAGCAACCTAGAGGAGAGGGACAGGGACAACAGGGGTTAGGTCAGAAGTGGGGCTGGAGCAGGGTCAGGAATATCAGGAAGAGCGGGGGCAGGCATGGCAGGGAGAGGGGAGACAGGCATAGCAGGAGGAGCGGGGACAGGAGCAGGTCCAGGAGGTGGCACACATGTTGCAGCCCTGCTGCACCAGTTGGGTCCACATTTGGGTCCATCACTGGGTGTCATTCCGGACTTTCTGGACCAGGGTCTGCTGCATATCCCAAAGGATGGCCTTGTGCTCCCTCATAAGGTCCTCCTGGACCCTCCAGCACCTGCGGCTCCCCCGGGGTCAGGCAGCTCACTCACCTGCTGGAGATCATCCCTGTCATGGCTGGTCCGGCTATGGAGAACAAAGAGGGAGAGGTGGTCGGTCATCCATGCAGATACTAATTCTGAGACCTTTCCCTCGTCCGTGAGCTGTGAGCAACAGTTCTTAGGCAATAGGACAGTGACGTCCCAGTAGCAAGGCCATGTGTGGCCTAGACAGTGCCTCACAGGGGCCCCAAGGTGCTGAGCAGACCATGCTTCCCGTACCGCCCCCCCCCACCCCCCCATCCCATGGACAAGCAGGCAAAGGAAGTGTCCAGCCACATTAGGATCCCATGGGCGGGAGAGGAGCCTGGAGCAGCCTGGTCTTCCATCGGGGCAGCACACACACTTGCACCTGGCAGCGTTGTCTGCAGGAGCGAGTGGTGCCCTTAGTGGGCAGACATGCCCATGTCCCATGTGCGGCACACCTCAGTCTGTGTGTGGGCGTGTATGCGTCCTTGTGCCCAGCCTCCTTCCAGCAGTTAGAAGTGTGTGTGGCCTCCCCAGAGCCTGTAAGTAGAAGCCCGAGGGTGCTCTGGGGATGCCTCCTGGGACAGCATGGTGCAGACTGGTGCTGCACATGCATCCACATTCACAGACTGCAGTGAAAGGGCCAGGCCAACAAGACCGAGCGATGATCTCACCTCAGCCCCTCAGTGCCGACCTCCCCTGCCCTGGGTATGTGAAAAACTAAGAGCACTCACCTGATGATTCTTCCCCGGCCTCAAAGGATGCCTGGGAGACATCCAGGCCCTGGGGTACCAGCTCCAAGCTGAGGGTGGCCGTGTCTTCTTCCTCCTCCAGCTGGTCTTCATTTTCCTCCTCCTCCTCCTCCTCATCAGAGACCCCTGGGCAGGCAATGCTGGGCATCTCCAGCCTCAAGTCCACCACCAGGGGTGGGGAAAGGGCTGCCTCAGACCCCAGGATGTGGTGGAGCTCGCTGAAGTAAGGGCAGGAGTGGCGTTCTGCCCCGGAGCAAGAGTTGTGCCCCCGTAGTGTAGCACTGCTGGAGCTCCTTCACCTTGCTCTGGATTTAGATTTGTCAAAAATCTGAGTGGCCAGAAGATTTGTTCACTGTTTGGGAAAACTCAGTCCAATGGAGATTAAAAGCTGCCTAGCACAGGCAACACGTGGGATACACAGGATCAGATGCACCCCCAGACCTGTTACTTGGCTTGAACTAAACACACACATGCAGACTGAGCATGTTAAGTAACATCTGTTGAAGCCGCTGCCCTCACTCTACCCCCCACTATTGACAGGTACAGGTTAGGGATGTAAAAGAGTAGTCAGCTCAACTACTCGCATTCCCCTGCCCTTTGCTGCCTCTGTATCAGAAGCAAGAGCCAGCTTAAAAGCCAGTCCCTCCTCCCCCTCATCACCATCTCCATGGTGCAGGGGGGAGGGGAGGGAGAGACGAGCCATCCCAGCTTGTGCCAGGTCCTGGACGTACCCCCACTGTGGCTCTGTCCTTTAAATGTACTATGAGCTAGATCCTGGAGCCGGGACTACTCCGTCCTGGCTTGCGCCAGTTCCAGGAGCTACCCCCACTGTGACTCTGCAGAGAGCCTTCCCTTTCCTTATCGACTAATTGTGTAGTCAATACAAATTATACCAACTACACGATTAGTCAAATACCCACTCCTTAACATCCTTAGTACTGGTCATCTCTGCTGCCTAGAAATTCCAGCTCTCGGAAAAGGTGAAGATGCTAGCAAAGGAAAGATGAAAAAAATAGAGGACAGACATCAGAGGGCGTAACAGGTGCATTCAACAATCAGCACCTTCGTTTTGTGGGTCCCACCCTACAGAGGTGAGAGGCATAATCTTTGTTGTTAGTAAGGTCATAGTGTTTTATAAACGTTTACTGTTACTGCTGATACAAGTAGAAAAATTCAAGCATAAAATGGAAACGACCAAATCATTAAACTGAGTGGCAAAGCAGATCAATACGGAACTGCTAATCTTCTCAGTTAATTACACCTTTAAGGCTGATTCATCACTAAGTAAAATTAATTTCTGCTACACTATGAGTGTGCACATTGTTTCACTTAAATGAATCAAATAAAAATAAGCCAGAGAGTTTGCAAAGTTTCTGACACCAATCTGCAGAGATAAAGGCATGTCTGGCCACTTGCAAGAAACAATATGGAGTTTATTAGGTTTGTTTCTGCATGTAAATTAGAAACATCAAAGCAAAATCAACCCACCCAGAGGTACAAATGAGGTTTTTTGTTTGTTTAGAAGGTTTTGCTCCATAGGTCTGATGCCTCAGAAGCAACACCTGATAAAACAAACAACTTAGAATTGCATCAGCTGTCTTAAGAAAGTTCTAAAAAACAGGAGTGAGCTACTTCTAGTATCTGGTACTATATGAGCCAGCACAAAATGTTTGGTATTCAGGACACAACTTCGGCAGAGCGGGAAGTGGAGCGGCCTCCCTCCTTCCCAGGAAGATGGGGAGCTGTGTGCTCTGCCCCCTCCCGGGGGGTAGGTGGGCAGGAGCTGCACATCCTCCCTCTTCCTGGGGGGGACAGAGGCATGGGACCTCCCCCTCCCCAGTACTCCGAGGGAGTGGGAGCCATGTGCCCTCACCCTTTCTGGTGGGGGCCAGGAGCCACATGGCCTGCCCCCTCCCTAGGCCTATCACCCTTGGCTGAGACCCTGTATCCACAGCCCACTCACTCACACCCCCTGAACCGAAGACCCTGCACTCCCAGGCCCCTCACTCACCACCTTGCCAAGACCCTGCACCCCCAGTCTCCTCACTCATCCTTTCCACCAAAACCCTGCACCCCCAGCCTGTTTCTGCTCCCTCCCCCCATCCAGACACCTATCCCTAGCCTGCTCCTGCATCTTCCCCTGCTACTGCACCGTTGCCCCTAGCCTGTTTCTGCACCTTGTCCTCTGGCCAGACACCCTGCCCTCTGCCCACTCCTGCACCCTCCTCCTAGCCAGATACCTATCCCCAGAGAAAGGGAGAGGGGTTGGTGAGTATAGCAAGCAGGGGGCATAGCCCACTAGTAATAAATAAAAATTTCAACAATGAGATAGCATTGTTCATCCATGGATGCTATACACTAATACGTAAACACTGTCCCACTTCACAGATGATGAAAATTCATGAAATAAATGGCAGAGCTAAAATTCTGGCCCTAGTGAAATCAATGACAATTTTGCAATTGATATCACTGGAGGCCAAAATTTAGCCCCAGGTCTTCTGACACTGCCTGGTGCCTTATACATGCTGCTTGTCTTGCATGCTTCTAATTCCCAAGCTCTGGTCCAAGATTTGAATGTAATGATCATTTTGCCTGAGAAAGGACTTTAGTATTTGACCCTTGGAATTTCTCCATACTTTTGACTCCGTTGTGCCAAAGTTGATTTTCCTTATACAATTCTATTCTTACATAACTATGTTTTGACATGCCATGTGAAACTTATCTGCATTATTCCCCCCCCCCCCCATGTTCAAATGCCCTAATTTGGCACATAAGTGCAGAGATGAGCAGATTTTTTTTTTAAAGATGAGTAGGTCCTGTGGGAAAGTTTATATGCTCTCTTATAGAAAACTAATTAGGATACCAGTAATATAATGGCATTGCTAGAGTTCATCCAAAGCAATTCCCATGACTTGTGGCCTTGCTCTTATTTTTATATCTATTATTGGCAACCATTGCTTCTTGTTTAATTTCCTAAGTATTTTGTGGAATTTAATTACCATAATTTATCATCTTTGTCTTTGTTAACAGACACCAGAGATTACCTCACCACTTACTGTGCAGCAAGGCATATGAATTAGTTTTCTTAATGTGAGTCCTGTCACTAGTATAAGTGACATTATCATGCCAGAACATTTAGAGTATTATATTATTGAATCACAGAGCATATCTGAACAGTGGATAAAGGAACTTTCAGCTACAGATAGTAGTGAAGTACTAAGCAGTCATAAAAAAGGGGAACATCAAAACCTAAAATTCATAAAAGCCAGAAAGTTCAGATCTATCTGTAATTATGTAGTGACTCGCATATTAAGAGAGAGCATTTAAGAGATCGTCAGTGCCTAACTTCTACCACCCCAGTGTAGAAGGGTAGGTGCTTGCTTCCAATACTGTATGACAAGACATTGGCATTCAGACATAATATGACCGACTACATGACTGAACATAATAGATATTAATGTAGTCACAAGGATTGGTTCCCTCCCTGCTTTTGATCATACAAGGAACAGGGGAAGCTATAATCCATTGGACTGAATACAACTTGAGAGAGCTGGGAAGCCTGGTTTCTCTTCCTTATTCTGCTACTAACTGGCTGTGTGACACTGGACAAGTCGTTGAGTCCAAAATGATAAAACATGGAGGACCAGGAGTTCTTCCTTCCTACCCTGGTCTTTCCCCAGGACCACACTTGCTGTCACAATGCAGCAGGGCAGAAGGATCTTTTCTCTTGTCTCAACCAGGCCCCCAATATGACACCACACCCAAGGCAGCAATGGTAGGAGGAGACCTATGTTTCTTGTCCTCATCTCTTCTTAGCCAGCAGCACCAGAGCCTCGGGAGGAGGGGGGAGGAGAGAGACAGAGTCTTCACGGCATCCATTACTCCCCTGCCACTTTGTTTTGTTCTCGTGACATGATTTTTTAGATGATTTTTGCCAAACTGAGGTGGAAAGGCACCTGAATACAGAGTACAGTGCTTCTCAGTTCTTAATAATTCTCTGGCAAATATATCCTTAAACCCATGTGGCTTCCAAGTACGGGGACATCTGGTCAGTAGCTTGAGAAAAAGCTAGTAAGCCACCAACTTGATGAATCTAAGCAAAACCTAGAGGATGAGTTTGCAGGAAAGAATGAACCAGTTGATATTCCAGAAGCTCTGATTATAAAATGAATTTCTGAGTCAGTAATGAAGGCTAGGGTCTTCAAGGGAGTCTAACAGTCAGGCAATTAACTCCAATTGACTGTCTTTGGGAGCTAGGCTCTTAACTCTTGAAAATCTCATCCTAAGGCCTTGATCATAATGTATTATCTGTCTCTCCTCTACTTTTGACCTAAAAATTACTGGGGCGGGGGGAAGAAATTTCCCCTCAGGACAACACAGCAGGAAAGCTTAATACATGCCATTATTGGAAGAGGTAAGGGAAATTATCTAGAAACTAGAGGAAGAGAGGCCATGATTTCATCAGAGTACATCTCCAGCAAGCAGCTGCAAAAATAGGACCAACCTCAGGATTATGTGGGAAACAGGAGCTAACTGTGGGACTCCAGGACTGAGTCAAAGGCCTCCCCTAGCCCATAAACATTTGTGAACCAGGGCTTACTGAGGCATTAAACCAGGATTGCAAACATAACTGCTTTAAAATTGATGCGTTCGCTGCACATTAAGCCTTTGTCCCCCTGGAAGACCAAAAGCTGTGAGACTGCAGTTCCACAACTTCACAGGCAAGGTGAGAATTTTAGCATCACTGAGGATACAAGACAAGTGGGAATTCAGAAGGAACAGAGTTTGGGTTTTTAAATATTTTTATACTTGTCTCCCCATGAACAGACTGAAAAGTGTCCCTTAGCCACCAGCGTCTCAGTTGCACCTTCCTGAATCCATCAGCGTTAAAGATTCACGAAGGCAACATGATGCAGACATTATACAAATGCCACAGAGCACCTGCTTTCTCTGACAGGGGAAGGTTGAGGTCCCTGACCATGAAGAAACAGGATACTTAGTGAACAGTTTTTGGTGTCTGTATTCACACTCTATGCCAATTTTATAACTGTTCTAGGTGAGCAGCTAGATGTTAATGCATGCAATCTCTCTTGTTCTGATGTAAGGAGAAAAAACCTACTGCGCCTATTGAGTCTGACGTAATGTTTTACCTATCTTCAGGGGTGCAACTAGCTGATCTCTGTGTGTGGGGAGGAGAGCATGCAAGCTATAACTTTAGTTCTCCCCACCCCCCGTTACGACTTTCCTCTGAGCATTATTGCTTAGCTAATGTTAATTATTTTACCACAACTTCTCCATGTATTAAAGAGCAATTAAATAAGTTTGCATAGTTAGTTGTGACTAGCATTTCATTTGAAGAACCACACAAACAGTGATGTGTTGCAAGTCAAAAATCATCTCTCCCCAAGTTACTCATAAAATCAACTGTCCCGTGGTTTCAGTTTGAAAGCAATCACCTGCATTGCTTAGCATCCCATAATATAATTCTCTAATTATTCAACATGGAGATTTGTTGAGACATACATTATATCGTAAACAACCGTATACATACAGTCTCATGCAATCTTGCTTTCAGGCCAGCCCCTGTGCCCAGGACCTCTGAGAAGGGGGTGGACCATACAAGCCTGCGTTCAATTGAAATGACTGCCAAGTTTGTTAAACATTCTTGCTTCATTATAGACTGCAGATAAGGTCAGGGAAGGGAGCTGAGGATGTGGGGGGCTCCGGGCAAAGGAGGGTTGGGGGCTCAGGAATTCGGGCAGGGAGCTGGAGCTGGAAGACTCAGGCAGAAGGAATGTGTGTGGGGGGTGCAGGAATCAGGGCACAGGGGGGCTAGGGAAGCCCCTGATGGGGGTGCATGCACCTTCAGCCAGCACTTTTCACCTGCTTGGATGCCTGCTTCTTAACAAGGCAGCCTGTAGGAGCCCAGCTGGGAGCAGCTGCAGCAAAGAAGCTCCAGCCCCTCGGCTTCTTCTCACCAGAGTGCCGCACTGGGGTGCAATCACTTACTTTCACCTCTGGATTTGGGTCACCCTGTGGCCATTGGACTGCATGAATGGCTTGTCCTGCATGCCCCCTAGTTGCACTCCTGCCTATCTTCTAGTTTTGGGATGGGAGAAAGAGGGAATTTTGTTGTAAGCAGTTGGCTGGATCAGCTTCTGCGTAGCTCCTGACTGAATACCAGAAAGCCAGTCCCCAGGAAATGAATTCTTTGTAGCATCCCCTGCTAATTATGGGGAAATTAACTGGATATTAGATGTGAAACTATTGTGTCACTTCATAACAGGAATTATGCCTGACTGCTATCATCATGGGGAAACATAACACTTAGTTCAGAAACCTCTCACCTGATCTCGAGAATATGGTGTATCGACTATCTGCTTATCAGTGCAAGCTGCTAGAAGAATTTTCATTGCATTCAAGTGAAGTAACATCTCGCAAGCCATTGTGTCAAAAAACGTAATATTGGCAAGTGCTGCTGAAGCTAGAAGAAAAACTTCACCAGATGAGGCCTCTTGGCACAATTCTAGAAATGCAGAAAATAATTTAATTAAAATAAATCATTTACTCCTCCAACATGAAAAGGTTTGTATGCAAGTTAAATATTCCTATGAAATGAATATTAGGCATTTCTACTTGCATTTTTGCAGACTGCACAGAAGCAGGTATGAATGGTAAAATAAATCTAGAATACAAGTCTCGGGAGCGTTCACTTAATTCGTGACCTAGGCTATCACACTTAACTTTCTTATTTGGAAGTTGTTCAAGATAAATGTTATATTCCTAAATAAAATGAGATGCAGTCAGCAGATCGGAAAACTAATGGATCCATGCGAATAGAATTCTGCAATTTATCTTACCGTTCCTAAAACCTTTTTTTTTTTTACAAACTAAGCCTATCCTGTGTATTTTTAAATTTTGCAGTCTTCTTAAAAAATGCTGCAGACACAGCTATTATTATATCCTCCTAAGTGCCTTTTAATTCATATACACATTTACTTTAACTAGATCTGAGTCACCCAGCAATTTCATTTCAGTGTTTTTTAAAAATTAAAAAATATGAAAAGTCACTCAATCACTCAGCTATAAATATTCCAAGGAAACTGATGATGGGACTGAAAAGGCTTTCCCAAATTTGAGTCATTCTATTCCTGAAGTTTATATTGCTTAGGTTTGGTACATTTTATCATGCTTCATCTGATGATCTGGCCATGTCAATAAAGGAAATAGCCCTCATCTCACTGAGTCATTTTGGCATATTCAGATCCATACAGATTCATTTTGGCATATTCCTGGCTGGGCACATTTGCTGAGCATAAAGATTGCTTGACGGGTAGCAAAATAGCTCAACAAACGGATTATGAAGCATAAATTGACAACTGAGGAAGTTGGATTCCCTTGTACTTTGAAGATGTGCCACCCCCACCTCTCCTCCCCACACACGCACAGAGTTGAGGAGTCACCTCCCTCAACTTGCCCAGGGGCCTGCCCAGGCTGTCAGCTCCCCTTTTTACAGGTTTCAACATTTTATTCAGTACTAATCGGACTGTTGACTCCAGATTTGTGAGTGTTATGCACTTACATAACTGGGCACTGGTAATGATTATTTCATCTGTATTGTGTTTGTGAACGTGGAATGCCTGGGCAGAGTGCCAGCTGGGTGGACAGATCAAAGTTTTTCAAAATATGGAGTGATTTTCAGGTGAGTTTTATTCTCTCCTCTTGGAAAGATTATGATGTGCAGGCTTTTACAAAAGAATTGCAATGACTTCTCAACAGGTAATGTGACAGACCTGCTTAAGAGCATGTCACTTATCTGTAATGGATTAAAGGTCCAATGCCCTAGCTGGTTGCATGAGCTCAATGGGTCAGAGCAGAGACCTATGTATCTCTTCTGCAGGTTATGCATATGATGGATCCAGTATCTGTAATGTATGCAACTATGAATTGTTAAGGATAAATAAACATTTATATCTCTAAGATGGAAGGAGTAGATGAAGCCCTTATCGGCAGATTCTTGTACTAGAGAGGCTAGAAAACAGTATTAAAAACTAAGAGTATGTCTATATTTAAATATCCCGGGCTTTAATTGCATGTTCCTGGCCGTCGCCATTTTTAAATGCCCCATACTTCGAACTACCTTCCCGCAGCTACACGTGACACGGGCTAGGCAGTTCGAATTAAAGCTCCTAATTCAAATTACCGCTACTCCAATGAGGAATAACAGTAGTTTGAATTAGGAGCTTTAATTTGAACTACCTAGCCCGTGCTGCATGTAGCCGCGGGCAGGTAGTTCGAAGTATGGGGCATTTAAAAATGGCGGCGCCCGGGAACATGCAAATAAAGCCCGGGATATTTAAATCCCGGGCTTCATTTGCAAGTTTGAATGACTACATTAGCCACCCTAGTTCGAACTAGGGTGGCTAGTGTAGACATACCCTAAAAGATCCCCAAACTAGCAATGACTAAATAGAGATGTTAAAGACATCTCAGACCATGAGAGTAGCTTCTTAATTTACAAGAACATTCGCATTAGCCCCAGATAAAGGCAAACCCCAGACACTGCTGTATTTCATTTTTGACTGGAGTATGCATGTTATATTGTTTGGAGTTACAGAGATTAGAAAGAAATTACTTGGAACACAGAGAGCTGAAAGCAGCTGCAAGTGTCCATTTATTCCATAACACCAAACTAAGTAGAACCAGCCCAAACCAGCTGCACTCACCCCCAGTGACCTAAACTAGTTACTATAAAAACAACAAGATCTATATCTACAACAACCCAAAACACAACAATGTGTTTTGGTCTTCATCATTATATTGTACATGTCATGACTACATTCCCCCTCTTGTTTTTGCATGGACTGAAATGCTAATGAAAAGGCCACTTTCTAATGCACAAAACAACAAGTTATATGGTAATTTTTGGTATAAAATATCATACAGTTGTAGAAAAACCGATGGGTTTGATTCTTGACTCACTTCACCAGTTTTATCCTAACAGTTCTCCTTTGGCTTCTATATCGTTAGTCCTGATTTACACCAGCGTAGGTGAGATAATCATCAGGCCCAATGTTTTAAGGTCTCAAATGGTAACTGTTTTTGCAAATACATTGTAGTTGAACTTTGGCTCAGTCAAGAACATTAGACTATAGAAGCATTTCCAACTTCAGGCTTTAACACAATAGACCTGTTCTACATAGATTTCTACTGTGAAACATTATAGGAGCTAGAACGACAAATAGTCCTTAGAGAACATTGCAAAAGGAGGTAAGTTTGTTTCCAACATCAGGTTCGCCCCCCCCTCTCCATCCCCCTGTTTCCAGTGAGTCTAAGGAGAAAGATGGAAAACAAGCCCGATACACTTACTGACAAGTGCTGTAACAATGTCCTCCATGTTCTCCAGAAAGCTGCTGAGATGCTGAGTGACAGAGAGCTGTGGAGATGTAATCTGTGCAATGACTGCTGCTGCTTCAGCATGAGTGGCTTCAGAATGGGTACTATCCATAAGAATGTCAGCCAAGCATAATATCCCATCAGCCTTGGAAAAGAGGAGAGAACAGTCGGATACAGATTAAATATTGACACAAATATTTGCACAACCAAATTAGGATTTACCTGTGGGCACTGTATACCACTTATAGAACTATTGAGCTCATTTCTTCTCAAAATTGACTTGAACCTTAGGGCTCAATGACATACCAAATAAAAAGTTATGAGAATTAGACTTTTTAAAAATGAAGTGCAACATAGAAAAATTATCCTCAGAATATAGTGTGTGGGGCGGGATCCCCCTCCAAGCTTTTATAACATACATACAGCAACTGAATTGATTTTGTTCAAATATAACGAACATGTTTTGGCGGGGATCGAAGCACAGAGAATCCCACTCTAAATAAGAATTTGTCAAAGCTAGCTGATACTATGTCACAGTCTCTTCTAAGTCCCTGTTTGTGCATGTTACTTCACTAAACTTACCCAACCCTGCAATGAGCTCCTCACGGGTGTAACATTGAAGAACTCATTGACAATGCACCAAGGAGTCAATGCAGGATGAAGGCCTAGAATTGTCACCCTCTAGCCATGACAGAAATAGCAAGATTGTCACAGACCAGCAGTTTCTGGGAAGCTTACACAAATGCAGTATAGACACATGCTATCTCAAACAAGAGATAAAGCTACCAGTTCCTTACAAGTTTTGCAAAGTAAAATCAAATAAAGATTTGTATAGTCTTGTACGTCTGGAATGCCTGATATCTTCAAAGTAAGTTCCTTTTAGCAGGCATAAATACACACCCAGGCATACACACTTATTCGATGTCATAGTGTAGCATTTCAATATGTAACAAGATCCAACAGAGCATGGTGTAAAACAGCCAACACGAGACAACTCATACTGTAAAAATTAATACCTATTATCTAGATAAACATCAGGAAAGAGTCATGGAATACCTATGGACAATATCATAATCAATGTATTTGTAGACCAGTAAAACTTGTTTTCTGAGGGTACGTCTACTCTGCACAGCTATTTTGGGATACCGAAAGTATCCCGAAATAGCTACCCTGTATCTTAACAGAACGCCCGTTATTTTGAAATATTTTTCAAAATAATGGGTATGCTATTTCAGCATCCCTGTAACCCTTGTTCCACGAGGGTTAAGGGATGTCTTAAAATAATGTTCAAAAGCTTCAGAGGGGTAGCCGAGTTAGTCTGTAACAGGAAAAACTTAAAAAACAACAAATAGTCTAGTAGCACCTAACAAAACATGTAAATAGTATCATGAGCTTTTGTGGGCAAAACCCACTCCTTCAAATGACCACATTTTTTTTAATAATGTGTTATTTCAAAATTTGGCACTGTGTATATTTGCATAGCGCAAATTGCGTGCCTTATTTCAAGTTTGGGGTGCTGTGTAGATGCATCCTAACTGTCCTACATATTCTTGAATAATTCACCATGTTGCTATGTAGGTAGGCAGATGTGCTTATTAAGGCTGTTTTACATTTATGAACACAGAAATTGCACACAATTATACAGATTTTGTTCTCAGTTACATCCATGTAAATCTACAGTAATTCCATTGATCTAAGAGTAACACACAAATCTCAAATAATTGACTGTCGAATTCAGCCTGAAGTTAAAATACATTACCCTTTTGGTAAGCTTTGTTTGGAAGCTCCTCTAAAATCTATTTTTCCATTTGCTTCTTTACATTATTTCTGTTCTCTATCAGCTCATGGTAGTTTGACAGATTTTTATAACTCTCCTTTACAGACTTGCCTCCAGGAGGAAGATTCAGAGGGGAACCAATTTCTTGCTCAAAATTTAACTGGAGGTGGAATCAGCATAATAAATAAAGGGGGTTGTTGATTCAATATCTTTTACTAAATATTTATACCTCTACTTTATGGGAAAGCCACCCCTTAAGAGACTCTCAAATATCTGTGTGTGGCCAAGATGTGTTTGTCATCGCCCAGTAATACTACTGCAAATTAATAGGACTTCCCTGAAGAAATTACAGCTTGTGCAGTGCCCCACAGCACTCCTATTAGCGAACAAAGCACATCACATCCATACTTGGAACACCAGTTGCTGCCTAGTCCTTCCTGAACTGAATTTCAGATTCTAGTCTACAAGGTACTTGGCTGGGTCTAAGATAACTCTGGGTACGTCTACACTACAGCGCTAGTTCGAACTAACTTAGTTCGAATTAGTTAATTCGAACTAAGCTAGTTCGAACTAACGCATCTAGAACTAAAAACTAGTTCGAACTAGCGTTTTGCTAGTTCGAACTACTAAGTCCACATTGAGTGGACTCTGAACAGGGCTTAATGATGGCCGGAAGCAGTGCCGGCAGGGCATAAAAGGAGGACTTAGAGCATGGAGATACTGTCTCAGGCTAGCCGAGGGCTGCGCTTAAAGGGTCCCGACCCCCACCCCGGACACACAGTTCTAAGGGGTGCCCCGCTTGCAAAGAAGTTCTGGCTTGGAGTGCCCTGAGTGCCCACACTGGGCACATCACACCACTCGGCCATCAGCCCGGCTGCACTTGCCGCAGGCTGCCATCTGGGGAGAGGGAGTAATTGGGGGGCTGCAGGAGAGCTTCCACCCCCAGAAGCCCGCAGAGCCAGCCCAGTCCTCCCCATCGGGGGCTCGTACCCCATTCCTCCCTCACCTCCTTCCACTTGCCCTTCCCTAGCCCCCCTTCTTATTGATGTACAAAATAAAGATAACGTTTCTTCCAACATTGACTCTGTCTTTATTGAAAAAAACTGGGGGAGACTGGGAAAAGGAGGTGGGAGAGGGGAAGAGAAAGGCTGGGAGAGGGGAGGGCAACTAACATGATCAGGGGTTGGGAACAGGTCCCAGATGAAGAAAGGCTACAGAGACTGGGACTGTTCAGCTTAGAAAAGAGGAGACGGAGGGGGGACAGGATAGAGGTCTCTAAAAGCAGGGGTTGGGTGGAGAGGGTGCATTCAGAAAAGTTCTTCCTGAGTTCCCATAAAGAAGGACTAGAGGACACCAAAGGAAAGGAATGGGTAGCAGGCTTGAAACTAGTAAGAGAAAGTTGTTGTTGTTGACAAAGCAAATAGTTAACCTGTGGAACTCCTTGCTGCAGGAGGCTGTGAAGGCTACAACTAGAACAGAGTTTAAAGGGAAGTGAGATAAAGTGATGGAGGTTGGGTCCATGGAGTCCTATTAGCCAGAGGGTAGGAGTGGTGTCCCTGCCCAAAGTTTGTGGAAGGCTGGAGAGGGATGGCACGAGACAAATGGCTTGGTCATTGTCTTCGGTCCATCCCCTCCAGGGTCCCTAGGGTTGGCCGCTGTTGGCAGACAGGCTACTGGGCTAGATGGACCTTTGGTCTGACCCAGTACGGCCATTGTAAGCTCAGGGCTCAGTGTCGGGGGTCTCAGTGGACCCCCTTGATTTTCATGCACACCTGGTCCTGGGTGGCCAGGCTGGCAGCTCTCCTGCCCTAGACGGCCACTTTCCTGTGCCTAGTGCGGAGATCGTGGACGAGGTCCACGATGTCCGCACTAGCCCAGGAAGGTGCCCGCCTCTTGCGGTCCAGGGCAAGCTCCCGGGAGCCGCCAGCCTGGTCCCGGCAAGAGGGGGTGGACTGGGGGGCATCGGGTGGGTGGCTCTGTGCCGTGCCAGGTGCAGGGTCTGCTAGCTGGGTGCTGGCAGGCTTGCACCTGGCACGGGCACCGTAGCCAGCCCGTGCCCCTTTAAGGGGTCCGGGGCCGGGAGGGGGGCATAGAGTTTCCCTGGTGTTGGCCAGAGTGGCCACCAGGGAAACCTGGGGAGGGCTAGCCTCCCACTAGTTCGAACTAAAGGGCTACACAGCCCTTAGTTCGAACTAGCTAGTTCGAACTAGGCGTTAGTCCTCGTAAAATGAGGTTTACCTAGTTCGAACTAAGCGCTCCGCTAGTTCGATTCAAATTCGAACTAGCGGAGCGCTAGTGTAGCGCATAGGAAAGTTAGTTCGAACTAACGTCCGTTAGTTCGAACTAACTTTCTAGTGTAGACATACCCTCTGAAACTATCTGTTCATGACCCTTCAAGGCAGCTAGCAATACTCCAAAGAGACTCTTGCATGTTGCACTAGAGTAGCTCCAAGATAAGGCTCTTATACGTAGGTCTCTAATGCACTAAGATTTTTAAAACTCTATAAGACAACATCAGATTGAGTATAAGCCTGACTGCCAAAGAGCTGAGTCTTACATTTAGGCCTGAACATAAAGCCTCACCCCAGAGAGCATCTTCCTAGGAGCAACCCACCATTTCCAAAAATGAAGAATGATAATAGGAGGAAAGGAGGAAAAAAGGAAGAAAGCAAATATAACTCTTGCTTCGCCATCTTCTCAATTACTATAGAGAACTCTACTGTAAGTTCATTAGATCTTAGCTATATCTTCATTTGTAATTTTGGGGCAAATAAATCCCTGGGGGAGTTTTTTTTAATCCCTGTATTTTAAACTGTGTTGTGGAGCTCCAAGAGCAAAAAACAGGAGCTTATTGTTATGTGTGTGTGACTACAACAAACCCACATCAAAAATAAGGAAAGTGCCATACCAGCATCAAGGGAAGCTTTGGAAATGTTGCCATGTTGGGCATGCGTATTGCTCTCTTTAATTATGAAGCAGTACTTGAAGATGACAAAGAGAGGAGACTTAGATTTTGGATGTGTGGTTTTTCTGATTATTCCCCGATGCCCCTCAACTCCCTATTTTGGCACTTTTCAGAGATATCAGGGAGCAGAAAAGATCTGAGCAGCCTGTTTCACAGTCAGGAATCTAGCCCCATAAATCAATGCCAGGAATGGCTTCCTGAGCATACTCTGTTGTTCTGAGGACTGGCCACATTCTCAGTTGTCTAACCACCACACGTAATAAAGCAGTCAAGGCCCTGGGCTTCTGGAGAACCCACTGGTCTAATGCACTCACCAGTCATGCAATTATGGCTTGTGGAGCTACTTCATTCTCTTCAACCAGTCAATGTTTCCTTACATCATGCATATTTTTAATGTTCAGTCATTCATCTCTAAATGGTTTGTTTAAAGCTTCTCTTGTTCCCATTTTAGTTATTTATTAATATACAATGCCAAGTTACCTTAATTAAATGTCTGAACAGACATAAATTACGTTGTTTGGTAAGCAGTGGCAATTTCTGCACTCTAGACGATCTATCAGCTTCTTGGGAACAGGAATTACCCTCTTGAATATCAGTGATTTTAAAAGGGATGTGATTTTAAAAGGGAAATATAAATATTCAACTGGATCTCTAATAAAATCAACAAATGAAACATCATCCCTGTGGGTTATTTTCCAACTGATTACAAACGGTGTTACAGTAAAAAAATGACAAGAAGAGATACATTGCTTTTAAATGTTAAATTTTTTTAACAAGTTTTCAGTGCTAATCTACCTAGAGCCAGATATTTTCTTCTAGATATGGCAGAATTCTACAGCTTGAAACTGGAGATTCACCGAACTCATTTAGCTTCAAGGTATATTAATAGAACTCTGTCAAAAATCAGTATGTCTTCACAAACTGATTTGCTAGCCAACGTGTGTTAGACATCATTAGCAAAAAGTAAAAAAAAAACCTTACTTTTGTCATCCCGAAGCCTTCTGGTATCACACCTTGTTTGGGATGAAAAAACGCTAATAATAATAGTCAGTTTAAAAATGTTATGTATATTTCAAGAATTCAAAAATACTGCAGTAGAGCCTAGCTCAAGTATTTGGTAATGTGTTACACTGACTTTCACTTAAGTCCCTAGTTCAAACCCAACACATGGCACTAACTTGCACCTTTGCTGACAGTCTGAGCAGCCTGGTTTCCTGTCATAATGGTGTCTGTGAAGAACTACAGCAGGGTCTCTTTGTTTCTGCTACTGTGAAGCTTGCCAAAAGCATCTCCTTGAAAAGTGCAACTGTAGATGCCCTCTACCTACCAACAAGAATAGCCAGCTCTAGCAGGACTCATTTTCGTTCCCCTGTCACTCACTGCTCTGTGAGCAAGAAGGGAAATATACAAATTCCTTATTTCCGTCTTAATACTTTACTTTGAGCTCTGGCCACATGCAGCAAGTTGGTGGCATCAGGTGAGGAAACAGGAACACAATGGCTAAAGAATATTCCTGAACACTGTTTTACATTTCATTCCCATGTCTTTGCAAGCCATATACTTTTTAAAAGTATCACTAAAAAGCAGCAAACAAGCAGTGTACAACACATAGTAGAAGTGGAAAACGCAGACCAAGGACACCAGGGCAAGTCTCCTAACTATTATATAAATGATGATGGGGAGTATTTTATGTCTCTATTGCCCAGGTAGTCACTCACATCTTTGTTTCTTCACCAGAAGCTCTCCTTTGCCCCAAACACAGGAAGCTCCATGTAACTAAACTGATCTTCTTCAGAAGTATGTTCTGACTCAGAAGAACCTATGATTCCACTGTGTCTAAATATTGCAAATCTGAGGATTAGCCCACGAAGCCATCCACAGGAGCACTCCTTCCTAGGCAGTGTAATACCTGATCCCCTCCAACATACTTTAGGTTTATTTCCTCAGTGGCTTGTATCTTGTATCGTCATATGCATCTGTGCAAAATAGGTGTAAAATGCTACCACTTGTCTTAGAGGAGAACTTGTGATCTGGGAGAAAAATTAAGAGGGAAAGTGACAGACTCCATTAAGTCCACTAGAGAGATTTCACTTCTGCTATCCATTATATATGGCAAATGTTCAGCCAGCATGGTGATGATTTGTAGTAAAATGCCCTAAGATAGAGTGCCTATTTGACTTAGCTGTTTATGGGCCTGTGGTTTATATTGATTTAGTGCAGAAGCAAAAGACTATGCAAAGTACAAGACAAATAGAGAATCAACCCACGGTATGTAAAAGACATGCAACTAAATAGAGCTTCTGCCCAGTACTAGCTGTTCATACCTAAAAGCCAGTATTAAAATATAAAGGACAAATGGCCTTCCCTCAGCTTGTTAATGACTTTTGCTTTGATACTTTTAGTATACTGAGTTGCTGCATGTGGAAAAGTAGTCTTGATTTAATAGTAAGAAAAATATAAAAAGGATCTATCCTGGCTGGCCTGTAAAAAGATACACTTGATATTTTAGACTTATAAAAGCCAGGTTAGCCATCTCCCCACCCCCCCACCCCTTTTGCAATGACGCAAATTTAGCCCAAAATCTGCTTTTATGCAGTTTTGGCAACCACCTTTAAAAAAAAAACTCCAGCAACCAACACCATTTATAAGTGTCCAATAATAAATTTTAAAATGACAAGAGAACAATCTAATAAAAGCACTTAAACATCCAAAAAGAAACTGCTGCTCAAAGCATTTATATAATTAGCTTTCACACTGAAAGGAACTTTGGAGGGCTGCCCTGTTTTCTGCTTAATTCTGGTGAGGTAATCAGATAAATGTCAAATTTGTTCAGCACCTTGGCAATACAAAAGGATGGGCAGGAAGCATAACACAAACAAAGGAATTCTATTTATGCAACAAGATCCTGCAGAGACTTTGCATTTGAGGAATGTTATTTGATTTTATTATGTACATCGTTATGATATTTATTGGAAAAGCACAAATAGCTTCAATTCTAAAAGATAGCCTTATTATGTATATTTAAGTGGTGTGACAAATAGGAACAGGTGATCAATTTCATGTGTGGATACCCTTGGAACGGAAATGATTCCCAAGAGTGAAAAAATGTAGACTTATCCAGGGATGATTTTATTATAGGGGGTGCGGAGGGTCATGGAACCAAGATGTAAACCCTGCATACGATGGAAACCATTTCAAGTCAGGGTGTACAACAGCATCTGCACCAACCCTCTTTTCCAGCATCTAGGGCCTTATCTTCTTGTCAATACACTTTTATTTCTCAGAAACATTACTTGAAAATAGGGTTCTATAACAGCAACTGGGCATTTAATGAAGTGGCTAATATGGAATGTCTGAAAAGTTATCTCATCTTTACTACGACCCATATTGGAAAACAAGAGCCCTTCTACCTTTATAACCACCCGCTAATTTCTGTCTCCACCCACAAATTGTACCTCAGCAGGCCTTTTCCAAAGAACTGATCACTTGACACTCCCTGCCCATCCTCCATCAACACCTAGTTGATTACTATTTCCTGACCTAAGCGCATAATGTGATTCCCCTTCCCTAAGATGATTCTCAATCTGACAAGAAGAAATATCCTTAATGTTTATCAACTACTTTCCCGGAGACTCCCATAGTCAACTCACTTGGATATTCTAGGAACCCCCGTCTGGGTTCTGCTGGGGAGAAACAGCAGTTTACAGCAGAAGAGAGGCACAGCTGGAGGGAGCATGAGCTGTGCTATTGAGAGAAGAAATGTTCTTTGACCAACAGGTACTGTAACTGTGAAAAAGGACTAGAAGAAAGGAACAAAATACAGGAGTAGGTAGCACTTTAAAGACTAACAAAATAGTTTATTAGATGATGAGTTTTCTTGGGCCAGACCCACTTCCTCAGATCAAATAGTGGAAGAAAATAGTCACAACCATATATACCAAAGGATACAATTAAAAAAAAATGAACACATATGAAAAGGACAAATCACATTTCAGAACAGAAGGCAGATGCGGGGGGGGGGGGGGGCGGGAGGAAAGGAAGGTAAATGCCTGTGAGTTAATAATATTAGAGGTGGGGAAGGGTAGATGTCTGTGAGTTGATGGTATTAGAGGTGATAATTGGGGAAGCTATCTTTGTAATGGGTAAGGTAGTTGGGGGTATTTGTTCAGCCCCCTGTGGAGAGTGTCGAATTTTAGCATGAATGCCAGTTCAGAGGATTTCCTTTCAAGTGCAGATTTGAAAGTCTTCTGAAGTAGGATGCATGTGATTAGGTCATTGAGACAGTGTCCTTTCTGGTTGAAATGGCAAGAAACTGTTTTTTCTTTGTGATCCTGTCTAATGTCTGTTTTGTGGGCATTATGGGTTGTAGTCCTGTATTTTGTTTCAGCTACACCAGACTAACACGGCTACATTTCTATCACTATTCTAGAAGAAAGGAAGGGAGAGAGTGAAGGAAAGAGGAAGTGGGATTATAAGGATAAAGGGGACTGAAAAAGAATATGGGGAAATGCCTCAAATTGTGTTTCACAATTCACAGGGTAAGTGACCCACATTGGGGGGTTGAAAATGGAGACTGCTTCTCAAAGGACAACATTGGGAGGAATGGAAGAAAAATATCAGTTTTTTTCTTTGTTCCACACTTCCTATGTATTAGTGTTTAGCACCTGCAATTTAATGCCAGAACAGAATAGCTCATAGCTACAGGTAATGAGATGAACACTATGGTCCTTGAGAAACTAAAAAGCAATGCATTCAGTATCAAGGCAGAATAGCTGAAAGCTTTAGAGCTGGATTACAACTCGAGCATAAACCGTACTGAAAACTTATCATTGGGGAGAGGAAAAGAGGGAAATGATCCCATTTTGTCTTTGTGAAGAAGAAAAATTCATTTGCATCATTAGCACTACGTTGCATTTTCAAAACTGTGGGATGAAACATAAAGTGACCTTCCACTGTATTGCAACTGTTCAAAACAGAATACAGTGACATACAATATATCCTTATTTTAATGAATGGATATTTATGAGCATGAATCCCTGATCATCAAGATGGAAATATATCCTATAATTATAATCGTATAATGCTTCATCTTTACCGTGTATGGATTTTTTTTAACTCATCTTGCACGTTTTAAATGCAAAAGGCCCATTTTTGCCTGCAATTTCCACTTTAAAATTATGAAACGAGACAAAAAATAATTCCACCTTCCACATGGCACTATTTCATATTTCAGCAGTTGCCAGTTTGAAATGTTGTCCAGATCCTCAGCAGGTGTCAGCTGGCATAGCTCCACAGACTTTGAGGGAGCTCTGCTTATATACACCAGCTAAACATCTGGTCCACTGTTATTAAATCAAGAGGATACAGAGTAAAGGCTAAATACAATTGTTGCCATTAAAATCTTTACAAATGCCATTCCAGGAAATTAGTGTTGGAAACACAGGATTGGAAGAAACTTCCTGGGTCACGGAGGCCACTCACTTTCTACCACAGGCAACCTAATCATATAGCAATGTTCATAACCTGAAAGCCACTGAACCAAACTCTCAAGCCCTGTATATAATCAGCACCCCCAACACTACTAAGTGCAATTATTTTTATGGCTGCCATTGAAAAAAAGAGGCCTTAGGAATTAATTATCTATACCTCCCCCTCCTTTTTTATACAGTAAAATATAGTGTGAAACTTCTTTCAGGCCCATCAGCATCAATGGATTTAAACCTAATGGATACCAAATTCCTGGCATCCGTTGTCATATTTTGTTTCAGTTAGTAACTGATACTTGAGCCATATCATTTTCCAAACTAGCCTGGAGTTTTGAATTTTCTTCCCCCAGAAGGCAATTGCATTATTTAAATTAGGAATAGTTTCATTCAAAAATGGCTAACCCAGTAGATCTTGCAACAACAACCTAAACCTACAATTAATAGGAAGGATCTTGTGTTTCATTTCTGATTGTGAGTGCTTTGTTGGACAATTTTGCAGAGTCCTATAATATTGGAAAGAAAACTGTTGAGGACTAGGGACTATTCTGCATAAGGTTCTGAACAGAGGGGACATTTTAAAATATTTCCCAGTTTGTAGTCATTCAATATTTTGTTGGTACTATACTTGCTGCCCTCTGTTAGTGTATCCGTGCACGACCTCCATGCCTCTCTGCTAGCCAAGTTGGAAGTTTTAAAAACAACAGCAACAATATCAGCTGGAACTTGTGTGGGTCAGCTGGAAGGTCACGGTCTTGTGCAATGTGGAGCACTGACCCTGTTTTGGTCTGCATATGATACAGTTCGGGGTTAAGATTTGCCAGCCTATGTGAGGGCTGACTGACCCCAAATCAAAAGGCTTCTATCTTATCAAGCCCTAGATTTCTCTGGCTTAATACACTGATTTATTTTTAAAATGGTAGAAATCTATTTGTATTTGTAGCTTTCTCTGATGTCTGCATTACAAATTCCACAAATTATGGCCCTGTTACTTTTAAATAATGAATAAGGCTTTACATTTTGTACTCCAGGTCTGCATTTCATTAAAATGAAGCCACAAAAGAATAAAAATGGACCAAGCAATATAAGATGAGAGAAAATGTCACATAAGATATAATAATGCTGAACAAGATGCTGGGAGCTGAAACCTGAGTTTAAACAAGGACTATACATTAGCAGTTTCCATGTAGCCCTCATTTTTATTTACCCTGGGGGATCACAGTCTCAGACAAAAACTACTCCTGTATACAAACAAGAGAGCTAGATCTATGCATAGTATGGCACTCTTGAAAATGAGATGTATTCACTGAAAAACATGTTCCGATCATCTAGTTTTAAATAAATAATGTCATGGGCACTTGATTGCATGAGCGCATATTATCAAACACCTGGTGCCTGCCATTTAGAAACAAGAGCCTTATTTCAACACATTTGATTACTTTGTATTTTTGTTGAGTCTTTTAGAGAGATACTGTGGATTTTGTGCTCCGAAAGTGCCTGTCAATATATTCCCAGTAAGAAAAAAAATTAGGACTCTGCTGGTGCATTACAATAATGAGACACCCTCTCCCTCACCTCCCCAGATCAAGTAAGAGCTGGACTTAGGGCAGGGAAGTAGTCATTATCAACTAATCTAACTCCTAATATTGCCTTTTCCCATGAAGAAAAATACATACTCCTTCTTTTGCTTTAGATCAATTTCCCTGGCAAGAGGCCTGAACTTATTCAAATCATACATTGTGTTATAGAGGATCTTTGGGTAATTTGAAAAAATAAAATGGATGGTAAATAGCAGTACATCTGCATGTGCCAAAAAAAAACCCCACATTAAAATACATTTTTCACACAGACCATCAAAACACATACAATTAAGTGAAAGTTGGCCAATCCATCCTTAACCCAGAGCTGCATGCCACAGGGGTTATGGCAGAAAGCACAAAAGGTACTTTAGAACAAGCAGTGCAGGGATATGCAAGGTTGCCACTTTCCTCATTGCAAATTTAAGGCTTCAATCCTGTAAATGCACACATATAGGCAGGGGCTTGTACAGCCTGTTTTCCTGTATGTAAATTGTCCCTGAACCAATCCCATAAATGAATTCTTCTTCAGTATTTGCCATACATCTCTCTCGAATGTTCCTCATTTCAAGGTAGTCACACATTTTATTCTAAATGTTATCAACAAGCAAATTTGTCTCTCTCTCCTGTCCCTCATAGATACACTTTTAATATTGAATATAATTTACATCAGAAACGCAGAAGCATCAAACTGAGAGTATAGAAATGATTATTTACACTAAAGAAAAGAATCCCACGGCATCTTAGGTTTCCTGCATGAACTATAATTTTTGCCCCTCATTTTCAGTCGTCACATATAGTGTCTCTAATTTGGGCCTTGGCAGGAGAGCTTTTAAACTTCATTGCTCTGTGGCCTGGATATGGTTCATCAAGAAGTTCTGTCTGACAACTAGAACACTTTTTTAGTGGAGTACATGTACAGTAACCAGATGCAGGGTAACAATCTGATATTTTCTTCAAATAATAGTTACTAAGTATATAAAGCAGCCATAATTGAAAAGGAGATTTTAAAATTGTTCATAAGTGACAAAACTCATAGTATTGGCTCACTAACTTGCCAATATTCCCTTTTTAATATATTTTTTTATTTATAAAACCACCAGTGGGCATCAGGAATTAATAAAACTGTTTGTTCAGTCATGCCTTCAAAATGGCCTTGCAGTAATTTTAACAAATTGACTTAAATATGTGAGCTCCGGATCTGTGTGTGCCAGGTTTCACTTGTGAAGCTTTACAATAATGGTTTCCCATAGAAACAGTCACAGCACCTTATCCATAAGACTAGTGAGTAACTTTAGAAAAGAGTTTGGGTTGTAATAATGACAAGGGGCATGACCAGCTTTATGATGATGAGAACTCAGTAAGTGGCCAAAGGTTAGATCTCTCGCTGGGATATGTCCGTATAATTTCATTGACTTCATTTGAGTCAGGCTGACTTAGAGGAGCTGAAAGATCTTCTCTTAGGCTATGTCTAGACTGCAAGCCTCTTTCAAAAAAGAGCGTCTAGACTGCAAGCGGAACTTTCGAAAAAGCAAGCCGCTTTTTTGAAAGAAAGCAGCGAGTGAGTCTGGATGCTCTCTTTCTAAAAAGCCCTGTTGGTATTCAAGAACGCCTTTTTTCGAAAGAGCACTTTCGAAAAAAGGCGTCCTTCCTTGTGAAATGAGGTTTACCGCCGTCGAAAGAAAAGCCGCGTTCTTTCGATTTTAAAGAACGCGGCTGTAGTCTAGACGCAGGTGAAGTTTTTTCGAAAAAAAGGCTACTTTTTTCGAAAAAAAACCCCTGAGTCTGGACACAGCCTTAATGGGTAGAAAGATCATTTTTGTATCCTTCAATTGCCAGTTTATATCGTGGTGTTTACACCAAAATATTTCAATGTGGTAGAACAGTCAAGCTTAAATTCAATTGTTTACGCAAGCATCCATGCTGAACAAGCATTCAGAGACCTGCTGACCTGGTGGGGGGAGGGATAAGGGAGCAACTGCTCCAGGGCCCAGAGATCCTGGCTGCCACCACAGCCCTTTAAATCACTGCCAGAATGCCATGTGGCACACTCCAGGCAGTGCTAAGCGCTGCAGGGGCTGGTGAGGTGTGCTCCAGGGGGTGCTGAGGGCTGACCACACCCCTTCCACTCAAGGCCCTGCCTCTTCCAGGAGCGCAGAACTGCTGCCACCCTCCCACCCACATTGCCCAGGGCCTGATGTGGCTGTCAGCTCTGCTGGAGATACGCTATGAACCATCAGATGAAATTATGTCACAGCTATATCACTTCAAAATTACCTCATATTTCTTCTTTGCCGAACAAATGCTGAAAATGACAAGGATATGGCTTTTGTGTCAGAAACAAGGAGAGAGGCTAGCATGATGAAATCATTATACCAGCTGAATATTCCCTCCTCCTTCCTTCCATGCTGTTTGCTTTCTTATCCATCGAGGTTCTGATATAGAAAAGCATCCTCAGTCAGGACAGCATTTAGTAGGCAACCACCAATCCACTAGATTATGGTGGACACACGAGATGTCTAGTCGGGTACCTGATGAATCTGCTCATGGCTGACAAGACCAATTTGAAAGCAACACAGCTACCTATTTCACAGATCCATGTGCTGTCTGAGTTGGAATCCAAGATTACAGTGTGCTGCTTTCATCTTTCTCCCTTTGCTTCCATCGTCTGGGTCAAAGCTGCTTCCTGCTCAGCTGCACCCGGTCCCAGATATTCCCTCTAGATTGCATAGGATTCTGCATGCTCCTCCCAGATTGAAATTGAATGACTTTATATCATTTTTACTAACATCACGTTACCACCCTAAAAGGTAACCCCACTTTAAAGCCATCATGAATCATGCTATATAAATTATTCTTGGGGATAAAGTCGCCTCCTTTTCTTCTAACATGATCAAGCCATCACAATCTCCTTTTAACAGCTGTTTCTAATTGTGTAAGTCCCGCACTCTCCAGCATTTGGTATTTTGTCTCCCCACTTTTGTTTTCAGAAGCTTGCATGAGCATCTCATATGGAAGCTATTGAGTCTCCTGATGTATCCAGCATATATAGTGCACCAGAGAGGACAGCACCCAAACATTTCAGATTTGCACCTTCACCTTAAGCAGCATTTTGATGTTATTCCATGCACATTTCTGCAATAGCCTGAAATACATAGCTGCGTTTTCTATTCTGCTAGTCTGTTCAGCCTGAAGGTCAAGATTCCTGCTGATTGCAGAACCTCAGGAGCAAAAGCAGGAATGAAAAGTAGACATTAAAGAGTACAGAGGCTGTGGCACACTCATTTCAACCCATTGTTGATACAAAAGGCATGGAGTTCTTTGTTTTCATATACTTCATGTAATGGGAGAGGAGAAAGACGGAGCTTCTCCAAAACAGTATAAAGCCCCTGTCAGTTGGCCATATTCAAACTCTTCATCAGATAGGCTTAAAGTGGTGTTCATTTTTCTTTACACTTCTCTGGCAGTTGCTTGACCAAAAATATACCAATGGCGGAGCATCCTGAATGAAAATTGCACTGACTTGCAGGATAGATTCTTTCACTTGGGGTACATCTATACAGCAATGTTATTTTGGAATGAAAACTCTGAAAAAGCTTATTTCAAAACAGAGCATCCACGCTGATTGGAGCCTCAATTGCATTTAAGACCCACCCCAGAAGCACTCCAGACAGGGCATGAGGACAGCAGTCACTTCTTGGAGCAGCTGCTGAGGCTATCTGAGGCTTGTGCTTAAAGGGGCCCCCCTGTACTGTCGTGTCTCAGGCTCCTCTCCTTTCCCTACCTCCTTGAGGGACAGCAAATCCATTCCACTGCCTGCCCTGGTTGCCCTTGCGGATACCGCAGCATTCCTGCCATGGAACTGGACCTGCTGCCAAGCAGTCTCCAACTCCTGGACCTCATGCTGCACTTCTGCCCTCATGACACTGAAGAATCAGGAGCTGTAGCTCCCAGCAGGACACCACCTCACCTCTCTCCATGTGTTGCTCATGCAGTACAGCCCCTCCTACTCTCTCCTGCTCACTGGGCACTGCCGCTTCTGGTGACGAGACAACAGTTCCACCTGGTGGGACCGGATCATCATGGAGTGGCTCCAGAACTTCTGCATGCAGAAGGACACCTTTCTGGACATGAGTTGCTCGCACCTGCTTCCAGCGACAAGACACCCGCATGCAACCCGCCATCCCCCTCCAGAAGCAGGCTGTCATCGCTATTTGGAAGTTCACCACGCCCAACAGTTACTGATCCATCGGGAACCAGTTCAGAAGGGGGAGATTGACCACTGGGGATGTGGTCCTGTAGGTATGGCTCTCTAACTATGTTATTGGGAGGGTGGTGAACTGTTGGAATGGGGTACCCTAGGGAAGCGGGAAGGTGGTGGAAGCTCCCTCCCAGGTTTTCCAGTCCCGGCTTCACAAAGCTCTGTCAGGGGATGGGGTTAGATGGAGTTGGGCCTGGTGTGTGGGGAGAAGGGGGGTTGGGCTCGGAGACCACCCGAGAGCTCTGGCAACCCTGTGATTCTGTTTGTCTCCTTCTCCAACTGGTGAGAGCCATCAACACCATCCTTCTGTTCAGACTCATCTTCCTGGGAGACGGGGATCCCATCCTCACTGGCTTTGCCACCGTGGCCTTCCCTAACTGCGAGGGGTGGGCATTGTTGGCACCCACATCCCCATCTGGGACCCTGACCATTGGGCTTTCGACTGCATCAACCAGATGGGGTACTTTTCCATGGTCCTGCAGGCTCTTGTGGACAACCGTGGCCACTTCACAGACATTAATGTCGGGTGGTTGGGGGAGGTGCATGACACCCACATCTTTAGGAGCTACAGCCTTTACCAGAAGATGCACAGCTGCATCTATTTCCCCGGATTCACCATCAGAGTTGGGGACATGCACATACCAATGTGCATCGTGAGGGACACTACCTACCCTTTACTCCCCTGGCTAATGAAGACCTGGACCCCACGAAGGAACATTTTAATGCCAGGCTCAGCAGGTGACACATCATGATGGAGAACACGTTTAGAAGTCTCAAAGGAAGGTTCCGCTGCCTCCTCACCTGCCTGGGCCTCAGCAAGTGGAACATCCCCCAAGTGGTGGGAGCCTGCTGTGGCCTCTCAATATTTGTGAGAAAAAGGGGGAGACATGCCAGCCAGGGAGGGGGCAGAGGCTGAGCAGCTTTCCAGGACTTTTGACCAGCCATGCACATCTGCCATCCAGTGGGCCCATCAGGGAGCATCCAGGAGGCCTTGAGGGAGAGTTTCTCTCCTCCAACTCCTGTGACATACAAAGCCACCATCAACCATATGGTTGCTGCCATTGAGCAGTCGAGCAGATGTTGCGTCTGCTCCCACTTCTGTGGCTTCTTCACCTAACTCACCTCCCCCATGGCTGCCTCACCACAATGCCCCAGTGTGCCTTTCCTCTTTCATCCCTCCCTCCCCCACTTTCTCCTCCTTGCCTCCCTTGCAGATACAATAAAGCAGACTTTTTGGTTTGGAACAATGAACTATATGGTTTTTTTAATTTGGAGTAACAAAAACTGTGGAGGGATTGGGGAAAGAACCTGAGACGTGGAAGGAGGGAGGTGGAAGGGGAAGGAAAGACTCAGGGCTGGGGCTGGGAGTGACGCCTGCCGCTGGTGGTCTCACTGCCTCTTGTGCAGGGCCCTTGGCAGCCACAGGGGAGGGGAGTTAGGGAAGAAGCCAGAGAAGCAGGAGGAATAGCTGCTCAACCACTCAATGGCAGCAACCATATGGTTGACGGTAGCTTTGTATGCCACACACATGCCACACATGGCCTCTTAGGCCAGCTCCCGCCACGTGGTGTGGCAAAGCTCCTGGTCCGCTTCCCACCGCTGGTCCTGTTCCTCTCTTGGTATTCACACCTCCAGATCAGCTACTAGAAATGGGCCCCATCCTCTCTGATTGGATTCACCTCGTTATCTCTAGCCTGATGCTGGCCTGCATATTTATACCTGCCTCTGGAAATTTCCACTACATGCATCTGACAAAGTGGGTCTTTGGCCACGAAAGCTTATGCTCTAACACTTCTGTTAGTCTATAAGGTGCCACAGGACTCCTCGTCGCTTTTGCAGATTCAAACTAACATGGCTACCCCTCTGATACTTGTTCTCAGGAATAGATTTAACATCTTTCTGCAAAACTTCTAAATGCAAGCTTGCAATCCAAATCCATCATAACTTCAAAATGTTGTAATGCTTCAAGCTCTTTGGTGAAACTGAAATCAAACAGAGAGTGTAGACTTCCACAGTGTTCAATCGAACGCTTGAGCTGTTTTTATCCATGAGGATATTTCTATGTAAGTCTTTCAGTAGAGCTGTGTTCTTCTTTACCAGAGCAATTGCTTGTTTAATGCCTTCATACATTCCACAGTTATTGCCTCCATCAGCTGCTTTCTGAATATCATCACTGATTCTCAGCCAAAAAACCTTGGGTACCCTTCTTAGCCCCCAGTCCTTTTGCATTTCTCTTTGATCCTCTCTCGGATTCTCCAGGGTTATAATGTTTCAAGATTTTTTTATATGGTTAGTGCTGTCCTTTAGTTCCCAACCAGTGGTAGAAGGGTTCCAGAATACTCTTCAAACCAAGCAGCGTTTTTCTTACACTTTTTGCCAAATGCTCTGAAAGGAGCATTGTATGTTAGTTTTAAAGCTTGCAAAAGCCCCAGTAGTTGAATTCTTAGGTAAAAACTTACTTTCACAACTTCTGCATCTTTCTACAGCTTAATTTGGCTGATATCAATCTGAGGGCAACTTGTAGTTTTATTATGATGGATCTTTTTGGCATTGGATTATGACTCTGAAGTGGACTAAAATAATGATCATTTCGATCACAGTCAGCGCTGTGATAAGACCTCATGGTTCAATATTTTACAGGTATCACCTGGTCAGTTCTAGATCTAATTAGTGCCAATTTTCTGAATGTGGATGTATTATGATTCTCCCAGTGAAGCAGGTGTTGTAAGACAGATTTTGAGTTGCACAAAGTTCCAAAGCGCTATGGCCATTTTCATTCATTTTACCAATTTCGTGTTTGCCCCGAATATGAGGCCAATTCTCAAAACCCAACTTTTGCATTGAAGTTGATGAGTACTGTAATGGTATCATTTCTGAAAGTTCTCAATCACTTCAACCTCTTTGTAGAAAACCTTCTTCTCTTCATTGCTAGCTTGAAGGGTAGGTACATAGACACTAAACAATGTGATGAAATAATTCTGTGTGCAAACTCTGAGCATCAGAGGTCAAATAGATACAGCAGTGGAGTTTTCACAGGCAGTTTCTAATAGCAAAACCTATTTCCTGCTCTCTCTCTCTCTTCTGCTGGCTTTCCAGGCCAGAATATAGTGTAATTCTCTTAAAGAGAACCTCTGTCTCAGAGCTGAGTTTCTGATCATGCAACAAGGTCCATTCAGAGTCCAACCAATTTGTAGTTTAGTTATGCCATAGTCTGGAAATTGGAATCTGAATGATATACAAGGGTTAGAGACTGAACATTCCAACATGCAAGCCACTTTATTTCACTTTGGCCAGGATAGATTGTGTTGGAGCACGGCTTTTTTGGCCCACTTTTTCTAGGATGCCTTAATAGCTTCTTCAAGAATAACAAGAAGTTCTGTGGCACCTTATAGACTAACAGATACATTGGAGCATAAGCTTTCATGGGCTAAGACCCACTTCGTCAGATGCATCTTTGATTTGTATGTCTAGACAAAACTGTGAAGCAGTCTTTCCTAGATTTACCATCCCCTTTAAGACCATTGAGATAGAGTGCAAAGGTCAAGTGAGTCCAGACATTCAATTCCTGAGTAGTCACAGCTTCTGCCAGACAGCAATAGATTATAGTTGCTGCTGCCTGACTAATGTCTCAGCAACAGCATTTTTCTGTCAGGAGGATATCCCTTGCTTCAACCAAAGAAAAACCCACAAGGCAGTGGGGGCTATGATTTTAAGCATCATATATGCATCTTACGCTGCAGGTTACAATCTTGTGATATTTTTTATAGGAGCTACTCTGCCGTAAGTAGCCCCACCGTGTTGCTGCCAGGCCCAACAGTAAGATGCCTACTCAGGAGGCCTGAGGGCAGCAGGGGGCTGAACTGTATGAAAAAAAAATACATGTTTCAAAAAGTTAAATAAATGCCGTCAACCTTCCACAATGTATGAGTGTGGGATCCCTTTGAGCAAAGATTAAAGCCAAGTCTTAACGTAGCTCAACCAGTTCATATATTCCTAGTTTAATGTTTTAGCATGTATTGATCTGGGGCTTTGATTCTGAAAGTTTCTCCTCATGAGGGCAGGGGACTGGACCCCATTAGTATAGAGTTCTTTATTTTGGTAGCCTTTCTAATCTCCCTCAGCATTTCAATGTCAGTATCACTGTCCTGGTCAGGTGGTCGGTAATATATCCCTACTGCTAATTTCTTATTTTTGGAGCATGGAATTACTATCCATAGCAATTCTATGGAACATGTTTATTCATATAATATTTTTATTTCATTTGATTCTACATTATCTTTCACATACAGTGCCACTCTGCCACCCACCCGGCCTGCTCTATCCTTTCGATATATTTTATATCCCGGTATGATTGTGTCCCACAGATTTTCCTCATTCCACCAGGTTTCAGTGATGCCTATTATGTCAATCTTCTCCTTTAATATGAGATACTCTAGTTCACCCATCTTATTAGTCAGACTCCTAGCATTTGTGTAGAAGCACTTTACAAATTTGCCACTGTTTATTTGTCTGCCCTTCCCTGATGCATTGGATTCCTTTATATGCGTATGTTTGTCTGCTCTGGCCCATGATTTGTCCTCTCTCCTCCTCTCTTTCTGACTACAGCTTAGAGAATCTCTACCAATGGATTCTCCTCTAAGAGAAGTCTCTCTCCGATTTACGTGCATCTCCGCACCAGTTGGCTTTCCCCCATCTCTTAGTTTAAAAACTGCTCTACGGCCTTTTTAATGTTTAGTATCAGCAGTCTGGTTCCACCCTGATTTAGGTGGAGCCCATCCTTCCTGTATAGGCTCCCCCTCTCCCAAAAGTGTCCCCAGTTCCTGATAAATCCAAACCCCTCTTCCCTACACCATCATCTCATCAATGCATGGAGACTCTGAAGCTCTGGCTTCCTACCTGGCCCTGTGCATGGAATCGGAAGCATTTCCGAGAATGCCACCATAGAGGTCCTGGATTTCAGTCTCTTTCCTAGCAACCTAAATTTGGCCTCCAGGACATCTCTCCTACCCTTCCCTACGTCATTGGTACCTACATGTACCACGACCACCGGCTCCTCCCCAGCACTACACATAAGTCTATCTAGATGCCTCGAGAGATCCGCAACCTTCGCACCAGGCAGGCAAGTGACCATACAGTTCTCCCGGTCATCACACACCCAACTGTCTAGGGGTATGTCTACACTACAGCACTAATTTGAACTAACTTAGTTCGAATTAGTTAATTTGAACTAAGCTCATTCGAATTAGCGCATCTAGACTTAAAAGCTAGTTCGAATTAGCGTTTTGCTAATTCGAACTAGCATGTCCACACTGTGTGGACCCTGAACTGAGGTTAAAGATGGCCAGAAGCAGTGCCGGCAGGGCATCCGATTAGGACTTAGAGTGTGGAGCTGCTGCCTCAGGCTAGCCGAAGGGACCCGACCCCCACCGGGGACAGACTGTTCTCAGGGGTTCCCCACTGGCAAATAATTCCTGGCTTGGAGTGCCCTGAGTGCCCACACTTGGCACATCACAGCACTCGGCCATCAGCCCGGCTGCACTTGCCACAGGCTGCCATCTGGGGGGGGGTCAATCAAGGGGCTTCCACCCCGAGGAGCCCGCAGAGCCAGCCCAGTACTCCCCATTGGGGGCTCGTGCCCCATTCCTCCCTCACCTCCTTCCACTTACTCCTCCCTAGCCCCCCTTCCTGATGTACAAAATAAAGGACACATGTGTTCAAAAATAGAAACTCTCTTTATTGAACAAAACTCGGGGAGACTGGGAAAAGAAGGTGGGAGAGGGGAAGAGAGAGGCTGGGAGAGGGGAGGGCAACTAAAATGATCAGGGGTTTGGAACAGGTCTCATATAAAGAGAAGCTAAAGAGACTGGGACTTCTCAGCTTAGAAAAGAGGAGACTGAGAGGGGATATGATAGAGGTCTATAAAAGCAAGAGTGGTGTGGAGAGGGTGCATAAAGAAAAGTTCTTCATTAGTTCCCATAATAGAAGGACTAGAGGACACCAAATGAAATGAACGGGTAGCAGGCTTCAAACTAACAACAGAAAGTTGTTCTTCACAAAGCAATTAGTCAACCTGTGGAACTCCTTGCTGCAGGAGGCTGTGAAGGCTACAACTAGAACAGAGTTTAAAGAGAAGTGAGATCAATTCATGGAGGTTGGGTCCATGGAGTGGTATTAGCCAGGGGGTAGGAATAGTGTCCCTGGCCTCTGTTGGTGGAAGGCTGGAGATGGTACGAGACAAATGGCTTGTTCATTGTCTTCGGTCCATCCCCTCCAGGGTACCTAGTGTTGGCCACTGTCAGCAGACAGGCTATTGGGCTAGATGGACCTTTGGTCTGACCCAGGACGGCCATTCTAAGCTCAGGGCTCAGGGTCGGGGGTCTCAGTGGACCACCTTGATTTTCATGCCAACCTGCTCCTGGGTGGCCAAGCTGGCAGTTATCCTGCCCTAGAGGGCCACTTTCCTGTGCCTAGTGCGGAAGTCGTGGATGAGGTCCACGATGTCCACACTAGACCAGGCGGGAGCCCTCCTCTTGCGGACCTGGGCAGGCTCCTGGGAGCCGCCAGCCTGGTCCCGGGAAGAGGCAGAGGGCTGGGTGGCAGCAGGTGGCCGGCTCGAGACGTGCCAGGTGCAAGGTCTGCTGGCTGGGTGCTGGCAGGCTTGCACCTGGCACGGGCACCGTAGGCAGCCCGTGCCCCTTTAAGGGCTCCGGGGCCGGGAGGGGGGTGTATGAGTTTCGCTGGTGGTGCCCAGAGTGGCCACCAGGGAAAGCTGGGGATGGCTAGCCTCCCACTAGTTCGAATTAAGTGGCTACACAGCCCTAATTCGAACTAGTTAATTCGAACTAGGCGTTAGTCCTCGTGGAATGAGGTTTACCTAGTTCGAATTAAGCGCTCCGCTAGTTCGAATTAAGTTCGAACTAGCGGTTTGCATGTGTAGCGCCTATCAAAGTTAATTCGAACTAACGTCTGTTCGTTCGAATTAACTTTGTAGTGTAGACATACCTTATGTTTCTAATGATCGAATCACCACTACTAACACCTGCCTCTTCCTAACATCTGGCATTTCCTCCCCCTCAGAGGTATCCTCAGTGTGAGAGGATCAAGATCTGTTTGTTTATTATGGGTATGTCTACACTACAATGTTAGTTTGAACTAATGGATGTTAGTTCGAACTAACATTCATAGCCGCTACACTAGCGCTCCGCTAGTTCGAATTTGAATCGAACTAGCGGAGCGCTTAGTTCGAACTAGGAAAACCTCATTTTACGAGGATTAAGCCTAGTTCGAACTAGCTAGTTCGAATTAAGGGGTGTGTAGCCCCTTAATTCGAACTAGTGGGAGGCTAGTCCTCCCCAGGTTTCCCTGGTGGCCACTCTGGCCAACACCAGGGAAACTCTATGCCCCCCTCCCGGCCCCGGACCCCTTAAAGGGGCACGGGCTGGCTACGATGCCCGTGCCAGGTGCAAGCCTGCCAGCACCCAGCCAGAAGACCCTGCACCTGGCACGGCACAGAGCCACCCACCCGATGTCCCCCAGCCCACCCCCTCTTCCCGGGACCAGGCTGGCGGCTCCCGGGAGCTTGCCCTGGACCGCAAGAGGCGGGCACCTTCCTGGGCTAGTGCGGACATCGTGGACCTCGTCCACGATCTCCGCACTAGGCACAGGAAAGTGGCCGTCTAGGGCAGGAGAGCTGCCAGCCTGGCCACCCAGGAGCAGGTGTGCATGAAAATCAAGGGGGTCCACTGAGACCCCCGACCCTGAGCCCTGAGCTTACAATGGCCGTCCTGGGTCAGACCAAAGGTCCATCTAGCCCAGTAGCCTGTCTGCCGACAGCGGCCAACCCTAGGGACCCTGGAGGGGATGGACCAAAGACAGTGACCAAGCCATTTGTCTCGTGCCATCCCTCTCCAGCCTTCCACAAACTTTGGGCAGGGACACCACTTCTACCCCCTGGCTAAGACTACTCCATGGACCCAACCTCCATGACTTGATCTCACTTCCCTTTAAACTCTGTTCTAGTTGTAGCCTTCACAGCCTCCTGCAGCAAGGAGTTCCACAGGTTAACTATTTGCTTTGTCAAGAACAACTTTCTCTTACTAGTTTCAAGCCGGCTACCCATTCCTTTCCTTTGGTGTCCTCTAGTCCTTCTTTATGGGAACTCAGGAAGAACTTTTATGAATGCACCCTCTCCACCCAACCCCTGCTTTTAGAGACCTCTATCCTGTCCCCCTTCCATCTCCTCTTTTCTAAGCTGAACAGTCCCAGTCTCTGTAGCCTTTCTTCATCTGGGACCTGTTCCCAACCCCTGATCATGTTAGTTGCCCTCCCCTCTCCCAGCCTTTCTCTTCCCCTCTCCCACCTCCTTTTCCCAGTCTCCCCCAGTTTTGTTCAATAAAGGCAGAGTCAATGTTGGAAGAAACGTTATCTTTATTTTGTACATCAATAAGATGGGGGGCTAGGGAAGGGTAAGTGGAAGGAGGTGAGGGAGGAATGGGGTACGAGCCCCCGATGGGGAGGACTGGGCTGGCTCTGCAGGCTTCTAGGGGTGGAAGCTCTCCTGCACCCCCCAATTGCCCTCTCTCCCCAGATGGCAGCCTGTGGCAAGTGCAGCCGGGCTGATGGCCGAGTGGTGTGATGTGCCCAGTGTGGGCACTCCAAGCCAGGACTGCTTTGCAAGCGGGGCACCCCTGAGAACTGTCTGTCCGGGGTGGGGGTCGGGACCCTTTAAACGCAGCCCTCGGCTAGCCTGAGACAGCATCTCCATGCTCTAAGTCCTCCTCTGATGCCCTGCCGGCACTGCTTCCGGCCATCCTTAAGCCCTGTTCAGGGTCCACTCAATGTGGACTTGCTAGTTCGAATTAGCAAAACGCTAATTCGAACTAGTTTTTAGTTCTAGACGCGTTAGTTCAAATTAGCTTAGTTCGAATTAACTAATTCGAACTAATTTAGTTCGAACTAGCGCTGTAGTGTAGACGTACCCTATGTTATGAAGGGGGAGCATGATCACATTGTAGTGATATTGGAAATGGTTGAAAACATATGGAAAATGAAAAAATACTTTACATTCAGCATTTTAAACCAAGACTTTTCACAATGAAAAAAGTTTCTGATCAGCTATCCAGCTGGATGGAAAATGGGGGAAAAAATGGTCAAAAACTCTCAAACTAGGTTTCTAACCTTTTGTTGAAAAATTGTTTTCATAGAATGTTTCCAACCAGCTTTTGTTACAGTACATTCTATTTTCAGACCATTACAGCTGTTCACAATTTTGTATCATTGTTTAATGGCCCAGCAGATGGAGCTAAAACAGTAACTGCGTGTATATGTGTGTGTATCTGAGACAAAGTGCAGCACATAAACCAAAGCTGTGATAATAGTAGAGGGTGAAATTCACCCAATAAAGCAGGCCAGTCTTTGCACTACTCCATCCCATTCAAGTCTATTCTTCATTCAGGATGTATTTCACTGAGCTAAAGCACTATAAACATACCTACTGCCACAATGTATACTCCTTTCAGAGGTTTCATTTATAAATATTAAATTTAATAAAGAGCACTAAAGATTTGAAATAAATATTTCAAAGTCTGAATGAAAGCCCACTGAAGCTAATGAGAATATTTCCATAACTTTGCAGAACAAAAGGTCATTTAAAATGCAAGAAGAGTGGTATACAAAAGCCTCTTATCTTGGAAAACTGTTTTTGTGTTTGGTTGGTTGGTTTTACATCTTCCCCACCATGCATAACCAAAAAAGGGTACTATTTACAAATGTATAGTGCACTGGAAGACTTACCAGGTGTTGCCCAGGTCCTTCGGGGGAGGAATCTGGGCAGGGCCTTAGGGATGGAGGGCAGGGCAGGAAGCTGGAGGTATGGGGATGAGAGAGTGAAGTTGGGGGGTGAGGAGGGGCTCAGGGTAGGGTGTCTAATCCAACAGGGCTTTCTCTCTTCTGTCCCTCAGACCCTCCCAGCCACTAGTGGCCTTCTCTCTTTTCTCATAGTGTACCCTCTAAGCTGTACAGCAGCACAGCGTCACAGGGGATTAATCAGCCCCACCCAGTCAGAGGCTCAGGGCTCCATCCAGGACTGACTGGGCGGGGCTGATTAATCACCTGTGAAGCTGTGCTGCCCTGCAACTTAGATGGAACACTGCCGCCTTGCCACTGCAGCCAAGGGCCAGGGGGAAGGATTTGGGGCAGAGGGGCTACTTACCAGGTCTGGTGGCAGGCAAGATGATGGTGTGCCTGCCCCCAGTGGTCTCTCTGCAGTATAGCTCTCCCCTGTGGGCTCACTGCTCCCAGTGGCCACTCTCAGTACTGCACCCCTCCGCTCTGCTCCTCCATTTCCATGCTATGGAAAAACAGTCCTGGCACTTCTCATTAAATTAGGATAAGAGGAAGCTGCATATCACATTTGGTGGTCCTAGTTCTTACCATTTAGGATGAGTTCTTGAACAAACGGACTTACAGAGAGACACACAGACAATCACAGACACACAAATCTCTCTCTGTATTATATATAGAGAGAGATTTGTAACTCATTAGCACCTTAATAAAGACTGTTAAATTATTTTATTTACCATATTTCCTCCAGCATAGTTCTTACATTGGCTAATTTTCAATATGAAGGTTTGTGGGGTATTTTTAATTTTACTGTGAGGAAGTAATTAAACTCTACACATTCCTTTGTACAGAGTTTGATCATTAGTCTGACCTCTTTCTGCTTAGAATTAAGGCATGCAAAGTCTAGTTCATGGGCCATCAAAATGCACAGCTTCAGCGGCCCTCATCTTTAATAAAGACATCTATACCCCACTAAGATTAGTTACATGCCATTTAGGGTTCCACCACAGGCTAAACAAACTGGTGTGTCAAGATTCATTCACTCTAAGCTGCACCTCCATATTAAAGATAAAGGCTGATGGAGTCTACTCCATTTCATGCAAAATATCTGAGGCCTTCCCGATAATTGGAAAATGTTTATGTGGCCTTTATGGGGATGACTCCATTGAGCAAGTTTCCCAATCCTGCTAGACAGAGTCATGCTAGCAAGATTTGAGCTAGCACATTAAAAATAGCAGTGTGTAAGTTCAGAAGGAAACTCAAGCTCTCAAGCCCACCTGACCCCCTTGGGTTTGAGAACCCAAGAGGGAACATCCTTATTGCTACTTGTAGCCCACTAGCTTGAGCCCAGCTAGTGCAAGTCTTTTTGCCCAGACTGGGAGGCTTGCCCTTAGCTGTAGTGTAGACACACTCTAAAGGTCTGATCTTGCCCAATGAAATGGAGGGAAGCTTCACCATTGATTTCAATGGGTACAGAATCAAGCCCTAATTAAGTACAATTTGGATTTCCTGCACATCTGTTTTGCAGTCACATAATTCTCCGCAAGCATTGCAACTTCCATCAACATCTATGATTATGTAATGGTAATTGTGGAGGGGTGGCACAACTCAGTGTCAGAGTTTGCTCGTGGCCCCCCAAAACTCTCTATGTGCCTGCAGGCACAGATTATCCTTTTGTTCATTGTTCTCGGTGCTGTAGTAGGGCTACCAGTAGCTAGCGCTACTAGTCTAGGATTACCACTGGCACCAGAATTGGGGGAGGGGCCAGGAGACCACAGCCCCATCACTTTTAAAAGTAGAAGGTTATACTCTCTTACATTTTACCATCTGTAAGGGTGAGCACCAAGGGAAGGGTCAGAGAGGGTCATATCCAGGTGGGGCCTTTGGGGGGAAGGTGCAGGGGCTTGAAGAGAAGGGATAGCAGGGCCAAACTTCAGGTCACAGTGGACCTCCTCTATTGTAGGGAGTTTCTGGGTATTATCACAACATAAATTAAACAGCTACAACAGAAGAAGCAGTCACAGAATCCCTTGCATTCATCTGTGGAACAAACTTAAATGTTATTATCAAGGCTATTCACCTCATCACATTTTCACTGACTGGGCCTTAGCCAACCCAGAATTACTAGGCCCTTCCTTGCATTTTTCAGCATTTGGCCATTAATCCTTCACAGATTTTGAAAAGTATCCCCTCATTTTTTTCTGGCACAACTTGCAAGACTTTTGCAAGCTGCATCCACAGGGTTTCAGCCCTATGGCTAATATATGCATTAACAGCACTATTCAGATATCCAAAAGGCCGTGGATGGTTTTCCATGCCATCTTTTCAGCAGGAGCATCTCTTAACTACCATTTCATGGCTGTTTAAAAGATCCCTTGTGTTTTCCTCCCTCTTAGACACACAGAGGGGGAAAGATCTGCACACACTGATTAGAAAGAAATGGTCTGGTCCTGGTTTTACACAGTCACAAAATGCTTATTCCCCATAAAAGTCTACTGGTGCATGCCATTATTTGAACTACACACGCAGACTCAGTTTTGCAACTGAACAGTGGATGTTCTCATGCGCTTCTTTTGAACATTTGGCCCAATATATACTTTTTACAATTTACTCAGTGTTTCATGGGTATGATTCTTCTTTCATCCAGCTTTAAAATCTTATTCCACTTATATTATAGGGTCTTTAATTGCTACATGCTTCTCTGTCACACTCTACCTCTTTCTTTGTGTTTTGGATGGTTTTCCCAGGATAGGATCATTGAACTATCCTGATTAATTTCCTTTCTTATGTGAATTTCTGGACTTGTGTGGACACTTACACCACCAAAAAACAGAGATAGCCCACTCTAAATCATTTTATTCTCAATTATCAGTGTCAGTGTCATAGGCTGTCTTTTTTTCTTCCTATTAGAAAAATCATTTATAATTATGTGTGTGTGCCTCAATTACCTGCTTTTGTCAGGATGGATGTCACCTCATCCACTTAATTGCTGTTTCCCTTTCCTCATACAAACTGCCTTAGGCCCGGCCCTATTGTGAGATCTACAATATGCAAGAGGCTTTGCACACACATACATGGAATCTCCCCCCTCACATCCATTCTGAATAGCTTGTACACAAAGGGAGTCCTTACACCAAAGACACAGGAGTCAGTGGGGGGTTTGAAAATGAGAGAAGATCTTTCTTTCCTCTAGAAAAGAGAAAAGTCTGAAATGAAGGGGGATCAACATTCAGGACAATAATCTTCACCCCGTATCAAATCAACTTTACCTCTGGTACGCAGTGTGCCAAAATCATAAAAAGTACAGCTCTAGGCTGTGACTTTTGTATTTAACCTGGTAGGATGAGGCACAGTTTTTCAGAAAGATTCTCCAGGTATGGGGCAATGGGTGGGAAGTGAGTGGGAGGTAACAGATATATTATAGCCCATAGATAGAAGGAGGTATATACTCCCTACAGTGCCCCCCTTTCTCTCTCTCTCTCTCTGCTGGTCAGACTGAGAGAGGGGAGAAGAGAGGGAAGAAGAGAAATGGCCTCATCCACTTCCCAACTAGTTGTTCCTAGGTGGGAGTATCTGGCATGTAGCTACAGTTGTATCCCAAGGGTTGTTATGTGAGCATGGGAACAGAAAAGTGCCAGTATCTGCCTGCATAGCCATATTAGGGATAGTCATGATTCAGGCTACAGTGACTAACATTTACAAAACTCTACAATACATACACACAAAGATAGCTTTTCTTCTTCCCTTGGGATGCAAATTTTTCTCTTGGGGTGTGTCTAGACTACATGCCTCCTTCGACGGAGGCATGTAGATTAGCCAGATCGGAAGAGGGAAATGAAGCCGCGATTAAAATAATCGCGGCTTCATTTAAATTTAAATGGCTGCCCCGATCTGCCGATCAGCTGTTTGTCGGCAGATCGGGGCAGTCTGGACGCGATGCCCCGACAAAGAAGCCTTTCTTCATCGGCACAGGTAAGCCTGGTTTCACGAGGCTTACCTGTACCGATGAAGAAAGGCTTCTTTGTTGGTGCGTCGCGTCCAGACTGCCCCGATCTGCCGACAAACAGCTGATCGGCAGATCGGGGCAGCCATTTAAATTTAAATGAAGCCGCGATTATTTTAATCGCGGCTTCATTTCCCTCTTCCGATCTGGCTAATCTACATGCCTCCGTCGAAGGAGGCATGTAGTCTAGACACACCCTTGGTTAGATCAGGAGACTTGGGCTGTGTCTACACTGCACCCCTTTTCCGGAAAAGGGATGCAGATTAGACACATCGGAATAGCAAAATCCACGGGGGATTTAAATATCCCCTGCGGTATTTGCATTAACATGGCTGCCGCTTTTTTCCGGCTTGGGGATAAGCCGGAGAAAAGCGCCAGTCTAGACGTGATTCTCCAGAAAATAAGCTCCGGAGGATCTCTTATTCCTACTTTGAAGGAAAAGGGCTTATTTTCCGGAGAATCACGTCTAGACTGGTGCTTTTCTCCAGCTTATCCCCAAGCCGGAAAAAAGTGGCAGCCATGTTAATGCAAATACCACGGGGGATATTTAAATCCCCCGCGGATTTTGCTATTCCGAAGTCTACATTAGCATCCCTTTTCTGGAAAGGGGTGCCAATGTAGACACAGCCTTGGAGTCTACAGGCAGTCCCCGGGTTACGTACAAGATAGGGACTGTAGGTTTGTTCTTAAGTTGAATCTGTATGTAAGTCGGAACTGGCGTCCAGATTCAGCCGCTGCTGAAACTGACCGCCAGTTCTGACTTACATACAGAATCAACTTAAGAACCCCAAGCGTCCCCAAGCCAGCTGCTGCTGAAACTGATCAGCAGCTGATTCCAGGAAGCCCGGGGCAGAGCAACTCTGCCTCGGGCTTCCTGTAGTCAGCGCTGGTCAGTTTCAGCAGCGGCTAAATCAGGACGCCTGGGGCAGAGCAGCTGGGGTGATGCTGGGTTGCTCCAATAGCGCCGCTCCTCGGCACTACTGGACCAACCCAGCAGCACCCCATCTGCTCTGCCCCAGGCGTCCTGATTCAGCCGCTGCTGAAACTGACCAGCAGCGGCTGAATCAGGACCAGAGCAGCTGGGGTGCTCCTGGGTTGGACCAGTAGCGCCCAGAGCGGCGCTGCGGGACCAACCGGCAGCACCCCAGCTGCTCTGCCACAGGCGTCCGGAGAAAAGCCTAGTCTGCTGGGGGTGGGGGGCGTACTAGCTGCGCTCCCCACCACCCCAGCAGACCAGGAAGACACGGGTGGCGGACCGAGACGCACCGCGGTCCCACCGCCTGGGTCCTCCGTGGCTTTGCTCCCCATCTCCCTGGTCTGCTGGATACCAGCAGACCAGGGAGACAGGGAGCAAAGTCTCTGAGGACGCCGGCAGCGGGACAGCCGCGGGGCGTCTGGGCTGTCCCGCTGCTGGCTTCCCCCGCGGCTTTGCAAAGCCTCGGAGCAGCCCAGGCGCGCCTGCAAAGCCACGGGGAAGCCGCCCGTGTACTCTGGGGCTTTCTCTGCGTCTCCCTGGTCTGCAGACCAGGAAGACACAGAGCAAAGCCGCGGGGGGGGGGCTCGGATCCACGTAAGTCGGGGACTGCCTGTATTCCTTATAGATGTAGAATCTATCATAGTCTTGTTGTGGTTCTCTCATCCTCTCTTGGTCTGATTTCTCTCCTCCCATCAGCCCTCAAGCTGTTAATTAAGTACAATACTCTCCTCCATATAGTGCTTTGACATTCTTTGATGAATAGCACTATATTAATGTGATTACAAACAATCATTTCTGTAAAAAAATATAAGGCCAAATTCTGCCAATCTTACCTGGTAACTGTGAGTGCAGTCTCGCTGACTTTAATGGGACTACTTAGAAATATTACTCAGTGTAAAATTGGCAGAATATGGCACATAATAAATGATCTTACATTTTCAGAACTAATCTACATGCAACTCTCTGATGATTAGACAAATTCTTCCACCACACATGAAAATTTGCTGCATATGTAGGCAGCATACGTTTGCCTAAATTTATCAGCCATGTTTTCAGCACATCCTTGCTAACTGAAAAGCAACATTCAGCATTCCTCTTTCCTGCATCTAGCCACTGCTGATGTCAGCAATGTTTACACTTGAAATAATTTCCACATATCCTGCAATGTAAAGGGATTTAGTGCTCAGAATGAAATGGGGTACATAAAGAGATCTAACACTGTTAATTGAGTGAAATGAAATTTCTTCTGTAACTCAGAACAACAGAAGTTGCCATGTTCAGTGATGAGCCAAATTAACCATGTTTCACTAACTGGTCATAAACCATATGCTATGAACCCTCAGCCATAGAATGATGAAATAAAATCTGAGAGTCGTTTTTTAGATTAGCAACATACTACTGATCTGGTTCACCCTTGCTTTTGAGCTCAGATGCAGTGTTGCTGTGCTCTGTTAAGGTACATCTACACAGCAGGGCAAAAGTTGAATTAAGCTACGCAACTTGAGCTACATCAACTGTGTAGCATAAGTTGAAATAGCTGAATTCAGCTTTTGGTGCTGTCTACATAGCAGGAACTCCAAGAAAGAGCACTCTTCCTCCAACTTCCCTTACTCCTCGTAAAATGAGGGTTTTACAGGAGTCAGAGTAAGAAGTCCTCCAGCTTGACAGTATTTTGACATTATGTCAAAATAACTGCTTGTAATATAGACATGGACAACACTGCTGTGTAGATGTATCCTTTCAGACCCCAGCTGGTAGATCTATGGTATGTGAGCAATAGAAAAAACTGCTTTGGCTATCTTTAAGGGAAAAGGATGGAGACTTTCAAAGTACTGAACTGAGATTACAGAAAAAGCAAGGGTTGATCTACCATTAAATTTAGAATTTTAATGACATAGATACCCCAAGTTTAAAGTCAACATTTTAGAAGAGTTTTTTGTTTACACAAATCTATTTTTTTTAAATAGATGGTGTCCCAAAATGCTTCTTTCTGATAAGAAGTCAGAGGACATGGGTCAAAATGCAAAACTGTTCTGCAAGTTGGATGATAACAGGTATAAATCAATAAGGATACGTCTACACAGCAGCATTATTTCAGAATAACATATTGCACATCTACACAGCAAGACATTATTTTGAAATAAATTCGAAATAACGGGCTTCTTACTTTGACCTTTGTAAACCTCATTATATGAGGACTAAGTACATTTCAAGTTTAGCCCTGCTGTGTAGATGTACCCTAAATGAATCACTGCAGTCTTGATGCGGCAAAATACTTCATCCAGTGCTAAAATGCTGTGCTAAACCGGGATGTTTTCTTGAAGTGGGGCCTATAGTTACAAATCCAGAGTAATTTGGGAAAAGAAAATTGAAAACAAAAAAACACAATTATAAACCAAGCAACTGTCATAATTTCAGTCTCCACTGGGTGACGCTGTTGCACAATCCAAAGTATGTGCTATGCTACAGGAAAGGACAATTAACAAAAAAGACAAACAAAACAAAAATGACATACAAAAGTTGCATTTCAGGTCATTTAAATTTCCAAACTATCTTCTGAAAGTTATCATTCATTTACTTACTTCATATACCCCTATAATTATGGTGACCATACTTTCTGAACCAAAATTAGGAACACATTAGCCATGCCCCCAACCCCTATTAGCCACACCCCCTGCCACAAGAAATCCCACCCCTGGAGGTAGTACTCAAGGGGTCAAGATGGACACATGACTGGAAGTAAATGGTGTCATGTGACCCCTCTAAAAACTCCCTCTGTCCTCTAACAATAGGGAAGGGTTTGGCCATCACAGGACGCCCTCCCCCCATGCAACTAGCCTGCAACTGCATTAACCCAATTTGCATTGCATTAACTCTGTGGGGAGAGGCCAGGGGCAGTGTTCCTGCTAAGATTTTCCACTCATGAGCAGAGTGAGTTTTGTCTTGTGCACCACTATTGAGTTCATGTGCGCTTGTTCTGGTGTGTGCCACCATGGCACCCAAGTTATTAATAAATATCTTATAAACCTCTCCCTTTTTTCTCTGCTGCCATGTCTCCTCCCCTCCCTTCACCCCATCTGCTCCCCTGGTACCTGCTGCCCCCCATCCCTCGCCCTCCTCTGCTGTCCTGGTTCTTGCCCTTCTCACTCCCCTCAGCCCTCCTGGGACCTTCCCCCTCCCTGCACCAGCCCTTCTCTTCCCCCTGTGTCCATTCTTCCTCTAGCCCCACTCTGATAATCTGTAACTGCCCCTCCCCAACGCCTCTCCTAACACCTCCCTCTACTCACCTGCCCTGCCTCTCTCCCCTGGTCTCTGGTGCCTGTCCCTCCCCTCCATGTGTCTGCCCTTCTGCTTCACACTCCCAATCCCCCTGGTGCCTCCCCCTTCCCTCACTGCCCCTGCCCTCCTTGCCCGCTTTCTCCCTGGTGCCCACCCCCTCACAACTCTCTGCCCCAGTTCTCCTCATGCCCCTCTGTGCCTTCACATGACTTGCTCCATCCCTTGCTCTCCTCATGCTCACCCCTCCTTCTAACCCCTCTTCCCCCTGCACCCACTGCTCCCCTCTCCTCTTTCTCCCTCTTGCCCCCTCTCCTATCATCACCTTGTCCCCTCCCTTCTCCCAACCCCACTGACACCTTCCCTCTCTCCTCCATTGCCCTTTCCTCGTATTGTCTACTTCTGGCCCCCTGGCATTTGTCCTCCACCCTGCCCCTTGGTGCCTTCCCCTGCCCTGCCTCCCCACCCCCCAGCACAAGCCCTTTCCTCTCCTCACCCCCTTTCCTTTTAGTTCTCCCCCTGTCCATTCTCTCATTTTCTGCCTTTGATTCAGAAAGCAGCTTATGAGGGCTAGAGCCAGGGCTACAGTGCTATTTTTAGTACTGCAGTCCTGGTCCCAGAAGCGCCTGCAGCCCCGCTGCATGCTGGGACTGGAGCAGAGGCTGCCCATGGTGCTATTTTTAGTATCATGGTCACGGTCCCTACAGGCAGCCCCAGCTCTAGCTAGAGTCAAGCGGCCACCACACAAGGCACGCTCTTGGACCCACCTGTGCCCCCCACAGCAGCTGCTGTACAAAAAGCAAGCAGCCACGAGGGGATGGAGGAGGAGGCAGCACTGCCCAATCGGGGCCACATATGGCAAAGGCATCCTGCGGGGCAGGGAAGGGGCCACATGGTGGTGGGGCAGAGGCTGGCAGGGGGTTGCCGGGCAGCAGCAGCACACATACTGGAACTCGGAGAATACTCCAGGCTCCAGCTTCCAACCCAAACCAGAAACCTCACACCACCAGAAGCGGCCCTGGCTGCCCATTGGCAAAGCAGCCAAGGAGCCACCTACATGCTGGGGGTGGGGCATTGCTGCTGAACCATGCTAGTGTCCATGAAGCTGTCCCAGTGAGGGAAGAAAATGGCAGTGCCATTTCTAAACAGATCTGGCTAGGTTTTCCAGGACATTTTCCTACTTGATGGGGACACTGGGACAGAGCATTTAAATTTGAGATTGTCCAAGAAAAAACAGGACGTATGGTCAGCGTACCTATAATATCACAAGACAACTGTTTTAGACAAGAACTACTTCCATCCAAAGTGAAAATAATTTCCTCTTGAGCAACTGCACATGAAGCATTGGTTCAACAATCTTAACAATTGCTAAGACTGCTTTGCCTATTGTACACAACATTCCTTCCTGTCAGATGGAAGACTTGGCTCTCATGATTTCATGGTATTCTTCCTCCACATTTGATCACAGGTTTGATCAGTGCTCACTTTGTCTAACCCTTACAATTAATCTTCTTTTAACGCCTCAAGAATGATCAACATGCCCTGCTTCTAAAATCAGCCTCTGATAATTAAGTTTACTTAATGGAGGAGGGCCAGATTGACTTAAATAATTATGATTAGAACCTTGCTACAAACTACCTTGTGGACTGTTATAACTCATTCACCGCATCCAGTTCTCATTTTTTGCAGCAAACTGAAGGGGCTGCACATTTGTAATGCCAATGCACTACAAATCCACCATTTCTCATTAATCCTTTGCAGTTTAATGTGAAGTAAATATTAGTTTTATGGACTGGATTTAATTTATAAAGTTGATGGCTTGTGGATATCAAGCATTTGACAAATATCAGGCTTATACAGATGCTTCAACTTGCAGGTTAAAAAAATTCACCAGTCACTTTTGAAAATTTTGGCCAAAGTATATTAATATCCCCTGCAATCCCTGTTCCTTGTCATATTCCTACAAGGTTTTTATATCCCTTTATTCCTTCAACCTTTTTTGACAACCACACAAGAAGAACTATTTTTTCATTTTGTGTCAGGGAAGCTCTTAACAACCTGCTTTATACTTAGACAACATTCACACAGAAAGAAGGAGAATATTGCTGTTATATAGGGTGGTTTTACAGCTTCCTCTCTCAATCGGTGTCATCTGACCACATTTTTCTCTGAATTACTCCCACAATATCCCATTAATTTCAATGACAATGTGGTTCAGTTTCTGCAAACAATCAAGCTAAGGCATTATGAATCTCTTTTCATAGTGGCTTATCTTTTTTCTCACTAATCCCTCCCTTCCATATGATGATTGCTTGGGCTACTCAAAGACCATCAACCAACTTCAGACCCAGATTCATATAGATATTGACTCCATTTCAAATATATAGGCACTTACTTGGAGCCCAAATCCCATCAACTGGAGCATTAAATAGCAAATAAAACTGTACTGAGACTGACCAGCAAAATCTCATTCTTCAAATCGAAACTGTTTTATAAAACTCATGCGGCTGCAATAATTGATCAAATATTTCTTATAACAGGGCAACATTGCAAGTGACTACAACAGAATTAGGTGTGCAACACTCCAGGAAGTGAGGCAAGTACATAATAAGACAGGCAGCAAACACCTTTAAAGCACAGAAGGAGCTATGGTATGAAGAAGAGGAAGACGCTGTGCAATAGGAAGTGGTGGAATCAGAACAAAGAGCACGCAATGGTGATGGCTGGACTTGTAGATAGGCTGCTGTTTTGAATCTGGAACAAATCCCCAGCTTTGGGACACTGGGGCTACATCTTCACTGTAGCCTTCTTGCGGAAAAGCTTATGCAAAGAAAGCGCGGAGTGGAATATTGCCATGCTTCATTTGCATAATTAATTTGCAGCCACTTTTGCACAAGAGGCTTTTGCATGAAAAGGAGCTATGTAGATGGCTCCTTTTTGTGCCAAACCCCCCTCTTGTGCAAGAGCCGTTCTTGCATTTTTAGCTTGGGAGTGTCCCTCAAAGCTAGGCTAGTTAGCAGCAGGAAAGCCTGCAGCAGCAGGAAAGCCTGACACAGTGAAGTATTGCTTATTTCTGAGTCTAAGAAACTACCTGTGTTTATTTAAAAGAAAGCAGATGATTTTCTTAGCAGATTTTCAAACTGCTTTGCTTGTCAGGTGCTTTTGTGGACTGACCCATAGAAGACAAATATATTTTAGTAGAAAACTAAGACAGGAACAACAAATAAGGCTCGTCAGCCACTCCAGAGCATGCAAGAGAGCTCCATGGTCCATGCCTCTGTTCTAAGCTCTTAAACTGTGTCTGCAGGCCACTAGTGATCCACGGAGAAGTAGATACCACATAAATGCTTCCCCTTTCTATGCCCACTATCCAAATCACATTTAAAAATAGCTACAAGAGGGGTGGGGAACAGATGCGGCCCCTAGCTTTCCTGGATCTAGCCCCCAGAGGCTCAGGGCTCACCCTCAGCATTGGGCAGCCTATGCTGGTGCTCCAGCGCATCCCACCCCACCCCACCCCACCCCACCACCTCACCATAGGGCTGGCGCACAGAAGATCTACTAGCCTGGGCCCCCCTAGGCTCTGGTGTGAGAGAGGAATGTGGGGAGTGTCTTTCTCCTACTCAGTCAGGGGACACGTCAATGAGGGTTTGGTTGGGGGGGGGGGGGTCGTGCTTCTCACTTGTGCGCAGCCCCTTACTGATTTTTCTGTGGCTCAGCACCCCTCAACCAAAAAACGTTCCCTGCCCCTGTACTACAAATTACAGCAATTGCCTACAGATTAGTTCATGAAATTAGTATGGGTGATAAGATGTACATGAATGGGAATGAAAAGCTCATGCAGTCACAAATTGGAAGGGGAATTGGTCCACACACCAATTTATACAGTATGGACAATCTGAGAATCCCTGTTGTGCAGAACTGTAATGGTAGGCAGGCTAGAAATGCATGGTCGGATTTGGTATTGAGGTGTTCTCAAAGAAACGCTTTAAAAACACGCACACAGACAAATGAAAGTTTTAGAACATGTCAAGCCGATTGCCACATCTGAAAGGATTCCTGCAAGCAAACCTGACTTAACAACATTAGGCTAGCTGAACACATAGGAAACCCCCACATTTGCTACCATCCTCTGCACATTAGTTTTGACAGCGTTGAGCAATACAACTTTGTGCATCTTACAATAGTCAGTAAAGGTTGGTTGGTTAAGAGGTGTTGGTTGCAGTTATTTCTCTTTGGCAATGAACTCTGAAAAAGACTCTAGACCCATTGTAAGAAACAGCAGTTTGCTTACAGTAGTCGGTCAGAACACCCAGGAATTGAGAGAGGGGAAAACCACTGAAGTAACTTTACATTATATACAACACCATTTGTACAGAAAGACAAAATGTGAGATTATTCCCTCTACCGTGTCTTCAGAATCTGCTGGGGGGGGGGGGGGGTGAGGATGGTGAAGGACGTAATCCCTCTGTCTGTATGAAGTATTTTCAACCCTTCCCACCAGAGCCAAACATTCTGGTTTCAGTTGACTAATGAACATTTCAACACGTATGTGCAGTGAGCCAGTGTAGGTGCTACTATGTTAATGTTGTTTCCTGATGACAGAAGGACAGAAAGTGCCCAGGAGAGTTAGGAAAGCTGTTCTCACAGGTCTTCTTTCAATTCCTTTTCTTGTTTCTGTCCTCTGTGCATGAGGGGGAGTGTTTGGATTTACTGCTCTAAAGCACCCTCTTTCTGCATTCTTTTTAAATGTCTCCATTGATTTTCATTAAACTATACCCTCAGCTTAGAAGCTGACTGAGCTTCTCTCTCTCCCTCGTTCATTTTAAAAATGAGTTTGCTTGCGAGGTGGATGTTCCCTAACTGAAATGATATTCTGTCATTAGCCATATAATTGCCTGGCTTCCTAAATGCCATTCATAGATCGTTTATAGACCTGATTGTCATTTTATGGATTACTATAAATCCCTAAGTAAGAACCATTGCCAGGTGTCCTCAAGTTATTTTTCATCCACAATATTCTGTTAACATCCTGACTTTTGATTCATAAATCTACAGCTATTTGAAATGCTTCAAATGAAGTATTTAGTAGACTATAAAAATCAATAAATAGCATGAAATATTAATTTAGCAGACTGCAAAAACTAAGTACAACCTATAACTAGAAGTACCAGTGCACTGGGTGTGCCTGTCTCCAGAACAGATCCTCAAACTGAGATCTATGGGAGTGGCAATCGACTGTTACAATTCCAATTGTATGTTAAACTGTATACTTAACCATTTTCTAACACATAGTAGTATGAATTTCGCATGCTGAAGTTACATTATTGTTGTTTTAAGATAGATTTTCGATTTCTAAAGCAAGCCAAACCTTCAGATTTCCTAATTTGCACCTTCTCAATCAAAAGTTCATTCCAAATGACAGAAGCTGCAGTAGTACAGAACCAAAAGGTAACCAAGACATTTCACCTTATAGTGTGGTCACTGAGAAGACTGCAGAGGCTCTGCTGGAAGTCTCTGTAGCTGCCACATCAGATCTTGAGCAGCACTGCAGTGCAAGCAGGACATGACTGAGCTCCAGATGGAAAACGGTGCAGCATTCTCTTAGCAAATGTAACACCTGTGCATTGCCACAGCATGAGGTGTGTAGAGCATGGCAGGTGCCCACAATGCCAATTTTCTAACCTAAGGTAGATGAGGCTTTACTGATCCTAGCAGAACCAGATGAAGCTCACTTAGTTTCATTAAAGGTTGTGCAAAAGGTTGGTAAGATAGCATACATGCTACATGCCATTCTCCAATGGTGTGCTTGAACAACATGGGTCTTGGGAAACAAAGACATGGGGTAATGATGAATACTTGAGTTTCTTGCTTTGTGGAATGTATTACAACTCAAGAACCCAATCTTACAAACATTTATACATGTGCCTGAAACATTAGACACATGAGTTTTCCTATTGAATTCAAGGGAGTCATTCACATGTTCAAACCAACTGCTTGGAGAATCAGGAGTAGTAGCTTATCTAAAAGGTGATCTGCTAGCAAACACAAATCATGCCCGATAATGGCAAGTGTTCACCAGCTTCTTAGGTTAGTCTTACATTGCCCTAAATATGAGTAGTCCTGTGGCAGCTTAGAGACTAACAAATATGTGTGTGTATGTATATATATATAGTATCATGAGCTTCCATGGGCAAAACCCACTTCCTCAGATGAGACAATCCTATTTTTCCAAAGCTGTCCACATAATCATCTCTAGTGATATGCATGGTAGGCCCCCTCTCCATGTTCTAAAAATCTGTCATTAGCATTAGTTTCTTAATGGAACAGGGATAATAACCATGGCTGCTGCCCAGGCAGATAGGTTTCCCTACATCGATCTGGCAAAGCCCCTCAATCCCCTTCTCCCCACATGTCTGTATCCTGAGCAGGGCTGTCAAATAGGTATTGTTTTTATTCTCCTGATATGATCAAAAGGGTCTTACCATAAATACAATTACTTTTCAGCAATTATAAGTGCTAGGATAAGAACAGATTAAAAGATGACACAAATTGACTATTAAATTTTGGCCCTTCTATGGCACTTGCAGAATGGCAATGGTCAATGATACAGTAAGTGGATTTCATTATAACTGCAACCTCATCCAGCAAAGGATTCCCTTCATACTCTAAGTACAACTCCAACTTTGCAGTTACTTAAAAACAATCTTATTGCTCTTACATGAAAACTTGATGAATGCAGATGCATATACTAAGAATGCATAGTCATTTCATCACAAGATAAAAATATAGCCACCAAATAATGTGCATGAAGCCAAGAGAAAAAAGGGCAATCCCTGCATTCTTAGATATGATTTAATGAATCCTGCTGGGGCTTTGACAAAAATGTAATTTGCCAAAGCCAGCACATTTTTCACTGCCAATTAATTAAAACAGCCCTATTGAGATGCGCACTCCAGTAAATCAGATCTGCAAGTCTAGATCTTTACATTATCTAATTGTGCCATGAACTCAAATGTTGAAATAGATTTGCCTGGCTACTAAGCAGCTTTTGGTAATATTATTTCCCCTAACTGTAACTTTATGTTCTTCTTCCATTTTGTTACTACCACAATCTTCTTAGTGACCTATACAATTAAACAATGGCCATTGTAAATTTATTTACCAGCTCTAGATTGAAAGGACACAAAGTGTAAAGTAAACTCGTTGTTTGAGTTTGCCTCATTTTCACAGAAGAGGTTATTCTCCTCCCTCATGAGTAGATCGACAGATGTGTCTTTATCTACTCCTAATTATTATTCACAGTTTCATGAAAAATTATTCCAAAACCCAGCAATTAACTTACCAAGCTAAAGAAATGTGGTCCGTGCAATGTCAGCAGTTTTGGCTGCAAAATAAAGGGCAATATGCAAACTAGAAATAGAAGACATAGCCAGAGATGACATTTTGGGCATAGGACATTCATTAGGTTATGATGAGAATGTGTGGATTAAATCCCCTTTCTCTAAAATCACCCAACATGCACGTGGCCCATAAACTAATGAATTCTATATTTAAACATTTTTGAGGAAAGTGTTTTTTTCTATAAAGAAGTCATGTTCCCATTTATGCACTTTCCAAAATGCTTGCTTTCACCAAAAGACCATTTTAAAGTGTGAACACTGATCTCTATTTTTCAAAATGGACAATGGTTTAAAAATATTTGTCAAGTTGACCCATGAAAAATTGAGGCCAATTACAAAAATCCCAATATCTATACATGCATGAGAAATAGAACAGAAGGTTGTTTTTCAATGAGCTATGAGAGAGTATTTCATGAATATTTTGGAAACTTCTCAACTTCTCTATGAATTAATAATTTTAAAGCCCTTTCCCATAAAACACAGCACCTCACCTCACATTAATTTGAGGGGAGTACTCTACTTGCAATCAAAACTGAATTGTTGCCCATTTCTTGAATACAATTTAAGTTTTGAAAATTTAACTTAGCCTTGATCTCTCTTTTAGACACATCTCTTTTCTCAGTCAGGTATAAACTTAAAATGAAAATTCTGAAATATCATTTGGAAGATTCTTATTTCCCAAGTGCAATAACAAATTTTCTAAGGAAGCCCATTTGCATAAGATTTCTAGACTAACACAACAGATCCAAAGTGTCTGAATAAGCATCTGAAACTACGGACGGTCTGAAGCAAACCACTGCATTTGATGAGATTTGCTCATTCCTAGTACTAATGAAGCAAGCCTCTTCCCGCTTGTCATTATAAAAATAATTTCTGAAGGTTGCCAGCTTTCTACTTTCTGAAATCTATAACTCAGGGTACGTCTACACTACAAAGGCTGCACTTGCCGCAGGCTGCCATCTGGGGAGAGGGGGCAATCGGGGGGCTGCAGGAGAGCTTCCACCCCCAGAAGCCCGCAGAGCCAGCCCAGTCCTCCCCATCGGGGGCTCGTACCCCATTCCTCCCTCACCTCCTTCCACTTACCCTTCCCTAGCCCCCCATCTTATTGATGTACAAAATAAAGATAACGTTTCTTCCAACATTGACTCTACCTTTATTGAACAAAACTGGGGGAGACTGGGAAAAGGAGGTGGGAGAGGGGAAGAGAAAGGCTGGGAGAGGGGAGGGCAACTAACATGATCAGGGGTTGGGAACAGGTCCCAGATGAAGAAAGGCTACAGAGACTGGGACTGTTCAGCTTAGAAAAGAGGAGATGGAGGGGGGACAGGATAGAGGTCTCTAAAAGCAGGGGTTGGGTGGAGAGGGTGCATTCATAAAAGTTCTTCCTGAGTTCCCATAAAGAAGGACTAGAGGACACCAAAGGAAAGGAATGGGTAGCCGGCTTGAAACTAGTAAGAGAAAGTTGTTCTTGACAAAGCAAATAGTTAACCTGTGGAACTCCTTGCTGCAGGAGGCTGTGAAGGCTACAACTAGAACAGAGTTTAAAGGGAAGTGAGATCAAGTCATGGAGGTTGGGTCCATGGAGTAGTCTTAGCCACGGGGTTGGAGTGGTGTCCCTGCCCAAAGTTTGTGGAAGGCTGGAGAGGAATGGCACGAGACAAATGGCTTGGTCACTGTCTTCGGTCCATCCCCTCCAGGGTCCCTAGGGTTGGCCGCTGTTGGCAGACAGGCTACTGGGCTAGATGGACCTTTGGTCTGACCCAGGACGGCCATTGTAAGCTCAGGGCTCAGGGTCGGGGGTCTCAGTGGACCCCCTTGATTTTCATGCACACCTGCTCTTGGGTGGCCAGGCTGGCAGCTCTCCTGCCCTAGATGGCCACTTTCCTGTGCCTAGTGCGGAGATCGTGGACGAGGTCCACGATGTCCGCACTAGCCCAGGAAGGTGCCTGCCTCTTGCGGTCCAGGGCAAGCTCCCGGGAGCCACCAGCCTGGTCCCGGGAAGAGGGGGTGGGCTGGGGGACATCGGGTGGGTGGCTCTGTGCCGTGCCAGGTGCAGGGTCTGCTGGCTGGGTGCTGGCAGGCTTGCACCTGGCACGGGCACCGTAGCCAGCCCGTGCCCCTTTAAGGGGTTCGGGGCCGGGAGGGGGGCATAGAGTTTCCTTGGTGTTGGCCAGAGTGGCCACCAGGGAAACCTGGGGAGGGCTAGCCTCCCACTAGTTCGAATTAAGGGGCTACACACCCCTTAATTCGAACTAGCTAGTTCGAACTAGGCTTAATCCTCCTAAAATGAGGTTTACCTAGTTCGAACTAAGCGCTCCGCTAGTTCGATTCAAATTTGAACTAGCGGAGCGCTAGTGTAGCGCCTATTAAAGTTAGTTCGAACTAACGTCCGTTAGTTCAAACTAACTTTGTAGTGTAGACATACCCTCAACTAGATGCAGCTGGTCTTTATGTTTAAACTGAAATAAGTGTCAAGGGTATTCTTTAATCACCTGATTTTTGTGATTAGTTCTAGTGAGGATAACAGAGTTATGTAAGCATATGAAGGAATGAAAAGCTAAACTATTGACTCCCTATGGGCCAGTCCTTTGCTATTTAGTTTAGTGGGCACAAACCCATAATCAACTACATTGGGTATGTATTGTCTACCAGAAGACACATAGTTCCTCAAATCCAAACTTTTTAAGCTGATCTCCAATTTCTGCTTCTTACCAGAAGTATGTAAAATTCAGAGGGTTTAACTGTCAAGGATTCATGCAATGTTTTTCTTCACTGGGCTCAAACCACCTGTATTTGGCTTTAAGCCTCTGAAACTCAAAACTTAACTCAGTCAAAACCACAGCATCTGAAATTGTTTCAAAATCAATAAATCACTCTCAAAAGTATACACAAATGTTGCACAGTTTCAAGTTCTGCGGCAAACCTTTCACGCACAGTCCTACCCTATATAAAGCGGCCATTGTTAAAAACTTTAGTATTTTGTCTGACCTACTACACGATATCCTAAGCCTGCAAAGATTACTACCCTTGTGTAACGTGCTTCTGTCTTTCCAAGAGGGGATCCCTACAGAATATTAAGTGTTAAGATTTTTCCTGACATTTAAAGGGGTTTTGCAAAGTTAATTCAGTTTCACACATAAAAAGGGGGAGGAGGGTTCAATTTACCGTTGTTTTCCTGTTCCTAATCTCTTTTTGCAGTAATTCATCATTTGAAATAATGTGTTTTCATTGAGGGACTCACAGCAATTTACAGTCCATAACTGGGCAATTTTACATAATGGGCAACATTAAAAGGTTTTGTACGTATACCCCTCCCTTTGCAAATGTTTTATTAAAGTAGCAATGGTTGTCATCAGCTTCTCTGGAATCACTTTCCTGTTAATGAGTAGATTGCAGGTGTCTGGCTCCATAGGCCATTTTAAATATTTAAAACAAATATGTACTGGTCAATGTTAATATTTGGGCAGCTGTTTGAATGAAAGTTTATAAAGATCATTTGTTTTTTGATGCAGTTGCCTCAATTCCAGATCCATGGAGAGTTGCTGCCTTTAGGCATTAAATAATGCATTTCACACAGCATAGATATTAATTATATTATATTTCAATAATTAGGCATTTGTGGCCTGATTCTGCAGATCTTCTCCTCCAGTGGGAGTTTTGAGTAAGTATCACATGGCTGAGCCTTGATGTAATGTTGCTACAAAAAGTACAGAAGAATCATGCCTTAGATCCCTTAGCCTTACAAACAAGCTACATGGAAACAGAGCCCCTTTGATATTAATGTAGCACAGGGAGGTACATAAGTGGAAACCACTGCAAGTTCCGGGCTCAAGTGTTTCATTACAAAGTTAAAAAGACCATTTAGGCAAAAAAATCCTCCATGTTACATGAACATTTAAAATGAAACGAGGCTCATTTTCCAAACAAGATGGCTTCACCTTGAAAACAGAGAAATTCAGGGTTTTTTTCACATCTTCATTATGAAAACACCCATTTTCATTACACTTTGTGTAAAGCAAACATTGAGTGGTGAAACTGAAGAACACCAAATGCTACATTTTTGCATGCCATTACACCAAACAAACATTTTAATTCCGAACCACTCGTTCCCTTAGGACACTCCTCCTTATGAAAGAAGCTAGCTGAAGGAAACACCTCATTGTCCTCTGAAGTTTAAAAAGGACACTATGAAGAGTATGAATACCGGGGTCACTCTCCATACATCACCCATACAATATCTCCTTCTCCAAAACTCTCCTCCCATTTCCTAGGGCCTGTCATTAAACTTCTGCGTCAGATACATCACAGAAGAGGTAGGGCTGTGTTCACAAAGAGTTCTCTATGCAGTACACCAACGTGAACTTAACTCTCTGTCCCCATCGCTGATTATTCTACATCCTCACATGTCCCATGCATAGTGCTGCACAAGCATGCCCCTTAGAATTGAGCTCGGTGCCATATGAGGGCACACACACTCCTGAACAATCCCAAGAACCCTTTATGCTATAGTGTTTCTGCTGCTAAGAGGACCTCTGAATCTAGAGAAGAGGGAGCAGGAGGCTGGATTTGCCCTTAAATGCCATTTGTTCCTAACAGACAGCTGAGGCTTTGATCTCCCATCATGTTCCCTATTTTAGAGGTAAAACTCCCTCTATAATTTGTGTAATCTTCCCCTAATCTCTAACATCTAAATCTGGCTAAAACTAGATAAAATTGAAAAATTGCCATGATAATTACTAGCTCATGAAAAAGAAGTTTACCTGCTCGTTTTCATGACAAAAATAGCCACTGTAAAAATTTAATTACTGACCTCTGCTTATGGGCGGGCAATCTTTTACAAAATTGATCTGAACTCTGATAGGGTGAAAACATGCATATGTAGCAGGATAGATGAGTGGGCAGAACTGTTCTTCAAAAACAAAATGCTGGGAGGAACAGTCCCCCATTTTAAAAGAAATAGGCATTGTTCAGCATGTTTAGATTTTAAATTCATATTTTAATTAGGATTGGGGTTGGAGAGCTGAGAAAAGTATATAAGAATCCAAATTATTTCTTTACTGAGACAAAGGCTTCATCTACATGAGCACTTTTGTTGTCAAAACTTTTGTCCATCAGTGGCATGAAAAAAACCCACCCCCCAAGTGACATACATTTCACCAACAAAAGCACCAGAATGAACAACAGAGAGTGGAGACACTCTCCTGCCACCTGTGGAAAGCTTAATTATGCTAGCAGGAGAGATCTCCCCTTCTGGCATCGACAAGCTACATGGGACCCCTTACAGTGGGGCAGCTACAGCAGTACAGCTACACCACTGCAAGGTGCATACTGTAGATGTGGTCAAAGTGAGTGAAGTAATATCTTTTTTTGCATCAACTTCTTGTGATGAGAGAAGTTTTAGGCAATACAGAACTCTTCAGCACTGGGAAAGATACTCCTAGCTTCAAAACTAAATGCAAGGTGCAACAGACTGTTTAACATTAAGTAATCAGCACACGTTAGGGGATCATTCAAGGTAGTGTGAGCCACTGGGGAGATGATGCTCTGATTCCCTGTTTCTGTGCTCTGTGTGATTTGAAAGTTTCTCTCACTAAAAGAAGTTGGTAAAAAAAACAAATCACCTTAGCTACCTTGTCTTTAATATTCTAGGATTAACACAGTTACAACCACACTACATACAGGGGAGCAGACAGACTCGCTGGGTGCCTGAGCAAGGAGGAACGGCCGGCTCCACACTCTCAGAAGGGGCCGGGCCTCGGGCAGAAGTGGCAAGGCCAGGGGTCTGTCAGCCCTCGACGCCCTTGGGACTGCTGCATGCCCCACCAGCCCGTAGCACTGCCTGCAGCATGCCACATGGTGCTCCACCAGCAAGTTAGAGGCTCGGGACTCCAGCCACCACCAATGCCGCAGTGGCTTCAAATACCTTTATAATCAGTATTGAAAATTTTGTCCTTACAACATTTACAGACACAAAACAGAAAATGTGCTTTACTGTAAATACCAGAAGTTTCCTTACAGCTTCATTCATGTTAGAATCTCTTTATAATGTAATTATTATACTTTAGTATTAAAATGTTTTAAAATCCATGAAAAACTTCAGACTAAAGTGTTGGCCTGTTGCTCCTGTAAACATCACCACATCATCTTTGTGGTTTCCCTACTTTAATAGCATTTATATCTGCACAGACAATTATTCAACCACTGAATGGATGAGACTGCACAAGATTGGAGAAATAAAATAAAAGATTTCTAATGTCTCCAGTCACTAAGCCCTGTAATTGTTTCCATGAATACACCACTCCCTGTTAGCTCAGCTCCCCACTAAATATTGCACGAGGTGGTTCTTTACAAGCAATAGCAGCTTTAAAATCTAATTGTGAAATAATGTTATTTTGTCTTGAATTATCCAATGTAAATTGTTTTGGATACAATACATCTTCAGTTTTAATGAATTTCCTGCATTAAAAGTACAATCTCAAAGTACGCCGAAGTTGTAATGCTCTCCTTTTGGATTTAATGCGCTCCTTCTTATGGTCTAATAATGATGCGCAGAAAGAATATCAAGTTAAATTCTCCAGTAAAGCTGGGCCACATTTTTCAGTCAAAACATTTTTACCATGGACAAGATGCAGATTTTGCAACACCAAAATGCTGTGTCAAAGTCATGTCTATTTCACCAAACTATTTCAGCTAAATGTTTTTAAAAGTTGAAATGATGTGTTGACTTTGTTTTGAATTTCCCCCTCTTTTTTCTTCTGTTAGAAATGTTCCTCCCTTCAGGAACACCTTAATAAATACATAATGTACACATCCTCAACTTTCACCAAATCCTAGTTGGTAAGTAAAAATTAAGTGGAACATATTCAGTTGAAACACTTCTGGTATACTGACTGATAATTGGCTGTTTTAAAGTTAGTGATAGTCTGTCATTTTCTTTTCTAATTTACAATTTCCTAAGCTCCCTCAAATATAGTTCAAATTAACTATCACCAAAGTAGGCTCTCCACATGGCTGTCCTAGTTTTCCACTATCAGAGTGCATTAACTCTTTTGTTTCCTCATTAGATCATATCCACCTAATTAATCATTATGATGGATCTATTTCCTTTAATCTCCGTTAAACATTTGTTTAGTTGTCTTGCTTTTCTTTAACTTCCCCCTTTTCCAGCTGCACTTCCCTTCTTTCTCCTCTGGGAAAAAAACAAAACAAAACAAAACAGCTGTCTCTGCCACACATTACATAAGTAGCAACTGAAGGTTCCTGTTATAAACCTTAATTCTGTTTAGTCAGATGGACTAAACGAATCTTCTCAGCTCCAGGTCTAACCCTTAACAGACAAGTCAGAGATTCTGAGAAGGTGCCGATTTAGTGATCAGAGCTCCAATTGACAAATGAGCTGGTGAATCCAATGGTAAAGACCTCAGTTATAAATTGCTATACTCCAGCATAGAGCTGATTTTCTCTGACCTTGTCCTTCCCATCGTCCCTCCACTAACCATCAGTCCCTAGATTTTTATAGGCACAAAGACAACTGTTTCTTCCCGGACTTCTGTAATGTCATCTTAATATTTGGTGCATCCAGCAAGACTGGATCAAAGAAGCCGTTTCCCCTCTCTAGCAGTTTTGAACCCTGGATACTTCTTCCTGTGTCAGTCTGAGCTATTACTTATTTCAATAAAACTGTGAGACGTTATCTTCATTAAACCTAGGCTTCCAGGCTTAATTTTTTCCGCAGATGTGCTGTCATACTTTGCTTGAGGTCTGGATAGTAAATTACAAGACACGTCAATGTAAAGTAGCAATGAAATCATTTATCATTAACTTGAAGAGGCACATTATTCAACTGAAGAAGATGAGTGTTTTATGAAATACAAAGGATGAGATCATGATTTAGTGACTGGTAGAAGTGCTCATTTTCCTAAATATAGAAGTGTACTTTTGTGCATAATGGTGGATTAAAGTATAAGCAGTCTAAATAATTTTCTGGGATAATGTTTTCATGTCAGCTATCAGTGTTAAAATTGTTCTACATGACTTATTACTTGTTGGTGGAAGACTCTTCCTAACGTTCAGCTATTATTTTTGTCTCTATACTAGTGCAATTATGCCCCTTATACATCGCCTCATTACCACAGAGGTTCTTTGCAGGGATGTCAGAAAAAAAGGGCTTAAATGTGTTTAAAGCTCTCCACATTTCAAGGGGTTTGGTTATTTGAAACACGGGGATTTCTAAACAAAGACTTTAACAAGTCTAGAGGTAATTATTTCAATAATTTCTTGACACAGTCATCAATACATTACTTGCCTTACGGAAATTATCCTTGCTTAGAGAGATCATTTGTGCAGACTATTTAATGGAATAATGTTATTGCTGGAACTAATAGTGTAAACATCGAAGATGTGCTCAGTGTGGGAAAACAAGGTATCAAACACAAGCCTAAACTGAATCTAAACACATTCCCAAGTTACCAATTACTAGAAAAGATTAATGATGAGACTCCACTGTTCTTGTAGCACAATCATTGTAAAGAGCACTGAAGTAACAATACCTTTTCCAGCTGGTAAATTCCCTCCTCCACACAGCATATGGATGCCAGTGTTCTAAGAGTCTGGGGATAAAGGCACCTGAAACAATCTTGGCGGCAGATCTTAAAGAGAGCGATAACACCTCCTTCCTGAAAAAGGAAAGCAAAAATCAAGTAATCAACTCTAAATAATACTTGGTACTTAATTGTTCTTTTTGAAAGATCAGGGATAATACATGTTCTTTTGGTAATTTCTCTGCCACAAAAATACAAAAAAGGTTGTTAAGATCACACAGATGAGCGCTTATGAACTAGGAGATGAAAGAGTAATGTAGTCTTAGTGGGAGGTGTGCTTTAACTATTGACTTTTAACATTTACAAACTCCGTTTTAATTAAACTTGGTATACAAATAAAAATTATATACAGAATGATCATTAGAATTTACAGGGTTTGGGTGGTGGCAATATTTGATTGAAAAAAATAGCCGGGAAAAAGAAATAGTTCGGCCAGCAAATGGTGGTTTTAGGGCAAAAATAAGAAACCCTTTTACAATCTTACACACATACACACACACGTGTCATAATTGGCCTCTGCCAAAATGTTACTGGGATATACTGGAGATGTTCCCTACAAGAGATTATCCTTAGAATATTTTCAATTTTGCCTTTATAACTTTAGATCACATTATGGCACTTTTCATTACTATTCCAAAAGAATACTAAGGTAACACTAGATTTCAAACTCCAGGATTTCACAGGAGAGGCACACTGTTCATTCTGAGGCCCAGTGACTGAAGAGAAGATTCAAAGCATTAAGTCCAACTAGGAATGTCTAGGAGTTAGGAACGATAACTGTTGAAAGAGAAGTGTGGAGAAACAGATTTCAAAAGGAAAACTGCACAAGAAAAGTGACTGGATCTGGGGAAGACATTGATGAAATTATGTAAACCTGAACAAAGATCTGGGTTCTGGTTGGGCAATGGGCAAAGCTTTAGCTCTTACTTTGCCTAAACAAATTTTCCCATTCCCAACATAATCCTGTGGTGTTTTGTGCAGTCTTCTCACCAAGTTTCTTGGTCTAAGCAGAGATTTTATATTATATATATATATATTTAAAAAAAAGGTTGGGGGAAACTATCCCAAAAGAATATTCATGAAAGTATTGGATACATTCTGTTAAAATAGAGTTAATGAGAGCAGCTACAAGAAAGCTTAAGAGAGAAAAGTTGACTTTGAAGTTATAGGCATTGGGACTTTAAGAACTGGGTTCACTTCCCAACCCTGCCACACACTTGCTTGAGTGACCTTGGGCAACTCCCTCCTTCCCTTTGTGACTTAGTGTCTCCATTTTGCCGGTGGGAAACTAACATCTCCTCTCTCCTACTCCGTCAGTTTTTTTACATGTATCTATTTACATGATAAATTTGAGGCATAAAACGTTTCTGACTACCTTTATACAGATCTTGGTTGGGACCTGAAAGTGCTGCCATAAAGAAAATAAGAGTCACATACTATATGACTCTTGCATAATGTTCCAAATTCAAGAGATAAAAGCTAATTCAGTCACTGATTAATCAGAAGTATTATTAAACCTTAGTATTCTATTATATATATTGAAGAGTTTATTTATGCAAAATAAAGTCATACTTCACGATTACCTACAGATACCAAATTTTGCATAAACAATCCTGCTACTTAAATTAGCTGAACACACTACTTTTTACACTGGAATATGTTGGGTAAAAAGTTTACATTATTATTTTTGTTTTTTATCAGAAAAAAGTCATGACTATTATGATTAGAGTTCATAAAAATATTTGCTAACAAAATTAAAATTGAGTTGTCTAGTCAACTGTCATTTTAGTGCAAAGAAAATTTTTACTGTTTCAAATCAGAAAATGACTCAAATTAGTTAAGGGAAGAATTAGTTATGGAAAATTTGGAGTTTCTGATTCAAATGTACTATGTATGGTAATTATTCAATAAAATGAATAATGTTTAAAGTTGAAATCTACAAATTTAAAACTGTTCTTTTACTTCCCTCTTGCAAGCACAATAATAAATAAACTCCATTACATGTATTTAATGTCTTGAACTTTCCTATAAGGGTACATCTAAACTTTTGAAACAGTGTCTTTCGAAAAAGAGCGTCTAGACTACATTATGCGGATCGGAAAATCGATCTGCTTTTTCGAAAAAGAGCGTCCTGACTGCTGGATGCTCTTTTGAAAGAAAAAGCTACCCAGAACTGCTTCTGCCAGGGCATGGGGGCAGCATTTCCTTCCGGGTGCTGCTGCCTGCTCTTTGCAGAGACGCGTGCTTAAAGGGATGCCCCGAACACCCGTTGCTCTGCTCCTGCAGAGCAGTTCTAGGAGGTAAGCAAGGTATTACAGTTCTTGTTTGGAGTGCCCAGCTTCCTGGGACACACCAGCAGGTTTTTTGTTTGGAGGTTTTTCTGATTTAGACCCCTTTTTTTTGGCATGGAGCCAGAGCTGCCCCTGGACAGGCAATGGCCCCACGCCATCATACTGCAAGTTTTGCTGCATCTGCATGACACAGTCATGAGGCTACTTCCCCATCTGGACCCAGACCAGAGGTATGAAGCCCCACTGCCCTTGCCTCTAAACTTCTTCATGGAGAGGCATTTTTGGAGGCTTGACACCAGCTCTGACTGGTGGAACTGGCTCATTATGGAGCTCTGCGATGACCAGGAGTGGCTCTGCAACTTCTGGATGCAGAAGGCCACTTTACAGAGCTGTGTACCTAGCTCGCCCGGCTCTGCAATGGCAGGACACCCATGTGCGGCCTGCCATCCCTGGAAAAGAAGGTCCCTATTGCCCTCTGGAAGCTAGACATCCCCAACAGCTACCATTCCATGGGACACCAGTTTGGAGTGGGCAGGTCTACTGTTGGGTCCATCCTGATGGAGATAAGTCATTGTCGGGGGACAGTCACAGTTTGGGGGGGAGAAACGGAGACTGTCAGGAAAGGGCAAGGCGGAGTGGGGGATGGGGTGGAGTGGGAGTGGAAGGGAGCTTCTCCACTCACCCTGAGCTGCTGGGGAAGGGGGAGTTCTGAGGAGGGGATTCCCGGAGTGTTTAAGGAGGAAGATGGGTGGTGGGTTCTCCTCCTAAGAGATAGGGCACCCCTTCTAAAATTTTGTTGTCTGTCTATTTGTCTCTTTCTGCAGGTGGTGAGGGCCATCAGTTCTGAGCTGCTGAACAGGCTCGTCCATCTAGCAGACCTGGACAGCATCGTGGCCGGCTCTGCTGCCCTTGGCTTCCCAAATTGTGGAGGAGCGCTTGGTAAGACACACATTCCAATCCGTGCACTGCCCCGTCGAGCAGCCCAATTCATTAACAGAAAGAGCAACTTTTCAATGGTCCTCCAGGCCCTGGTCGACCATCGTGGCCAGTTTACTGATATTTGTGTTGGGTGGTCGGGGTGGACACATGATGCCTGCACCTTCAGGAACTCGTACCTCTACCAGAGGCTTCAGGCAGGAACATTTTTCCCGCATCATGACTTTGCGGTTGGGGACATGCATATGCCAGTGTGCATAGTGGCTGATGCCGTGGCTGATGAAGCCCTACACCGGCCACCTGGATGCATGCAAGGAGCAGTTTAATACTCATCTTAACTGGGCTCGCAACCAGGTGGAATGTGCATTCGGACGTTTAAAAGGGAGATTCCAGTGCTTGCTCACAGAGCTAGACATGCGGGAATGCAATATCACTGAGGTGGTGGCTGCGTGTTGCGTTCTCCATAACCTGGTGGAGAGGAAAGGGGAGGCCTTCCTACCAGGGTGGGGTACAGGTGCTGATGGTCAAGAGAGGCACTTTGACCAGCCCCGGACAGCTGCCATCCACCAGGCTCACCGGTCTGCTGTTCGCATCCCAGAGACTCTTTGTGAGCGATTCTCTATTGGAGGCCACTGACTCTCCTGAGGGGCTCCTGTCTGGGGGCTTGGCCCTGGCCCAATACAAGCTTCCCTCCTCAACACTTATCCTGACCCTGTTTGTAGAAATAATAAACACCAGGGTTTGTCTGAAAAGAGTAACTTCTGTTTTATTGTTATAAATATCAATAACTGAAAGAATGTATAACTGCTGCAAACATAAAAAAGCTTTTGTTTATTGCACATAGTTTTTCCTCAAAATATACTTTCTCCATCAAAAATAAACATTTTCTTAAATACCAAACACTGTGTTTAACTGGGATGGTGGGGGTGCTTGAAACCTGGAGGGCGGAAGGGGACTTGAAACCTGGATGGGGGAAGAGGATCAGGTTGGATGGTGCTTTCCTGATTGCAGTTTCCTGCTGGCGCCTCATGTTCAGGGTCCACCATGGCCTCAGGATCCGGTGTGGTGACTGTCTGTTGGCTGGACAGCAAAGGGTAGGTGCACTTGGGTCTGGGAGGCCTGGGGGAGAGGAGGGCCCGGGGGAGAGAGGGGCTGGGGGACTGGGGAGCTGGGAGAGAGGGGGGCTGGGGGACTGAGGGGCTGGGGAGGGAGATACAAGGGGGGAAAGGGATGGTGCTGTGGAAGGAGGGTTTGGTAGGGTGGGGTCATGGGGTGCTGGAGGAGCAGGACCAGGCACTGGAGCAGGCAAGCCACAGACCTTCCTGAGAGTGGCACACAGGGACGTGCGCTGCTGGACAAGCTCCTCCATCAGCCGATCATGCCACCGAGCCTCTGCCTCCGTCCTCTCTCGCAGGATGGTGTTGAGCTCCTGCACAGCCGCCACATGCTGCCTCAAGATGTCTGCATAGACACGCCTGTGTCTGCGGCTCCCATGTCCCTGAGATGGAGGTGGGGCTGGGGTGCTGCAGCCCTCTTGCACAGCTGGTCCGGCTGCGGAGGAAAAGAGGACGACACAATCAGTCATGTGTGCAACAGCTGTCCAAAATGGCATGCCCTCTCCTTCAGACAGAGGACTCAGACATTCTGAATGTAACACCATGTGTGACCTGGGCATCAGCCTGAGCATCACAGGGGTCCCGAAGTGCCAATGAGACCTCACACTGACAACCCACCTGGGTGTGTTCTGGACATTGTTTATGCCACCACCTGGCGCACCCCCATGTGTCACACTGTACCGCTGAACATGTTGGCACATGCACAGCCAGCTGCATGATGTCCATGGTGAGCATTACAGGTTTCCCTTGTGCATCACCCACTGTGCACCCACCTCCCCGACCCTGTGTGTTACATGACCTCACTGCACTCACCTGCTGCTTCATCTCCAGCATCAGATGACACCTGGGAGGCCTCTGGGGTCTGGGTGACTGGCTCCAGAGTAAGGGTCACCATCTCCTCGCTGTCGTACTCCTCCAGCACCATCTGCATCTCCAGACTCCCTGGACTGCTCTAGGTCCTGCTCTGGCGTGTCCACCACAGGGTTCCCCAAGCCAGACTGGAAGACGCATGCTTCCCCACCACCAAGGATCTGGGCCAGCTCCGAATAATAAGGGCAGGAGCGGGGGGGCTGCCCCAGAATGGGAGCTCTCCTCCCTGGCCTTTATTTAGTCCTGGTGCAGCTCTTTCACTTTGGAGTGCACCTGGTCCTGGGTGTGGGAGTGGTGCTCTCTCTTGGCCAGGGCCTCTGTCATGCAGCCAAATATGTCCGCATTTCGCCGCCTGGTGTTCAGGGCTTGTAAGGCCTCCTCCTCTGACCAGAGCTCAAGAACGGTCTTGAGCTCTGGCCCAGACCATGCCAGTGCCTGGCATTTGGAGCCCCTGGTTGGGTCCCCAGAAGGCTGTCTGGAAGGGCCAGGAGGGTCTTGGGGCTGGGACATGGCTGCACTGGAACAGCTATGTGCTCTGGCTGCTTTGCTGCCACAACTGGCTGTAAGAGTGACTGTCCCTTTAAAAGATGGCTGCAGACAAGAGATGCAACGCATGCCCCAGATTCTCCACCAGGGCTTCTTCCCTGGAGGCCCTTATTTTCAAAAAAAAGTGGCTCCTCGCGTCCACACACACTTTTTTTGACGGATCTCCATCGAAAAAGGCGTTCTTCCTCGTGAAATGAGGAGCACCGCCGTCAAAAGAAAAGCCGCATTCTTTCGATTTAATTTCGAAAGAACGCAGCTGTAGTCTAGACGCAGGTGAAGTTTTTTCTAAAAAAGGCTACTTTTTTCGAAAAAACCCTACAGTCTAAACACAGCCCAGGTGTAACCTACGCAAAATGACTTTGCCTAGTCAACGACGAGCCTCAAATGCTAGTTACATATACTCAATCAGAGACAAATCCTGAAGAAATCTGAGCACCTAATTCTCCTATTGACTTCAGTGGGAGATGCAGGCACACCCAACACTTTAGAGTTTGGCAGTTTCTCCATTCTGAGTATAGTTGACATAATAAATGACATTAATAAAAAGGAATAAATATAAATTTAAAAAATCCAAACATACACTTTCCATGCATTTCTCCTATTTTTACTAATTTGTTTCAAATGTTAAGGCAGTGATGCCTTAAATTATGTAAAAAGCAAAGATATAATCATCATGGAAGCATTTGAAATGTGTTCTCTCTTTTGTTGACAGTAGATGAAAGAACTTAGCCTAAAGCACTTGGAGATTGCAGGAACTAATTAAAAAATAACCAAACTTGAATCGAAGTTTCAAAGGTAGAAATCCTCAGGAATCTTCCTAAATACACCTGAAAGGTCCATGTATTATAATATTTTTCAGCTTTGTAGATCTGTCTTTTTGGGGTGTATTTTTAAAATTTGTTTTCCATTTTGTCTTTTACCGCTTGTGATGCCTAGAAATACTATTACAGACAGAGCTTTATTACCATAGGGGTTTGGCATGAATGTGAACCAAACTTATTGATTTCTGTAATGAAAATATATTACTCTATGATTTTGCACTTTCTGTATGAAAACAACACAAACAGTAAAAGACTTTGTTTAGAGTAAGTTAAATCTTACAAAATTATACCACTCTAACAAACAACAGAATTTTGAAAGATAAGCTCTGAATAATCCTTCCAGGTAGAAATTTTATACCATGCCTTTGGCTATGCATGCGTAATTTCCACTAATATCAATGGAAATAATATGCATGTATTTAAGATCAAAATGTGCTCCTACAATCATTATATACTATATATAGTATATATACAGCAGAAGCAAAAAACTATTGCATAGCACATTATTAAGTCACTAAAACTAATATAGGCAATATACTAACACAACTACTTTATGATCAGTTATACCTTTCTTTCTTCAAAGGTTATAAAAATGCTTGACAAATATTATGTCTCCAAACACACCAATGAAGCACACTATACTATTTCTAATCCCAGTGCAATTGTACATGTGACTATTTCAGATTCTAATTTCCTTGAAGTTTGTCAGCTACAAAGAAAATGCACTGAACATTACTCATTATTGAAGATCTGCAATTCTGTATTTCAGTCTTAATAAGTGAACTTATGCTGCTGATAATTCCCAAATAATGATGGTACTTTTATTGCAAGCTTTCTGTGGGACAAACAGCCATCCCACTTTATCTAGCCTGGACAGAAACGAGTTAGACATATTGCTCAGCAGGAGATACTACAGGTTGAACCTCTCTAGTCCAGCACCCTGGGGACCTGATCAGTGCCAAATGAGAGAATTTACCAAGTGATGGGAAGTTAACATTGTTTAGCAACATTACCAACACTTCCATTACTTACTGGGCTCTTAAGAAAACATTTTGGTGTAAATTAGAGCTAACTAAGTGCACAGAACACTGAGAGCTAGGACTTGTGGCTGTAAACAAATTTTATGGGCTCACGGGAACCTTGGCCAAACCCATGATAATTGGACACTCAGCTAACTCAAATCATACCAGACCACAGATATTGCTGGACCAGAGTGCTGGACTAGAGAGGTTCAACCTGTATCTATTGGTTTGTAACTGTATACTGTATTGAGCTGATCATAAGGAATGACCCTAGGAAAGCTGAAAAAGGAGATTTCTGCTTCTATACTGAAGACTAAGATCAACACCAAACCCAAAACTCTCAATTGCCACTGACTTTTCAAGGAGAGGTGAAGACTCAGCACTTCCCAGGAGACACTTCGTGCCTTGCAAGAACAAGTACCTTCATCTTTAATAAGGATTATCAAATGATTCAGCCTGATGGAGATTAAAATATATAATACATAGAGATGTATGAACTATTTCAGATAAAACAAGGAAGTTGACCTCACAGAGCCGTGCCTGTTTTAGAAATGAATTTAAAAAGCAAACATTTCCAAGAGCTTCTGACATACCAAAGCCCATTTCCCCCTTTCACACCCAAATTCTTGCTTGAAACCTAAATGTACTAAAATATGCCAGCAATCAGAATAGTATCTTATATCTCCTTTTATTCCTCTGAGCACCATAGGAGGGCAGGTCTGTGGCATGGTTAAGGGGCTTTCTTGCTCTTAAGGAGACTATTAGCATACTATTAAATCACAAGCCATTAGCATTACCCCTTAATTGTCCCTATGCTAATTAGATTCACTTACGGCTAAGTCTGGTTCTTTTCCTTTATTTATATACCATTTATTTGTTATTGGCTTCTGTTGGTTCTTTTAGCTGTCATGAAGCAGAATTAATTTAGAAACAATCTGTTTCATGTAAGCCAATTTTCACAAGTGCTAGACTCCCTGGATAAGATTTATAACTCAGGCTGTTGAGGTCTCCCTATGATCTCAAAGCCTAATGACTGATTTTTAATGATCATTCTATGATTTATGGGTCCTGACATGGAAGGTCCAAGGGAACAAAAATCTAATAGACATAGTGTAATAAAGAGAAGAATTTTGTGAAAACAGCTCTGCAATGGCTGGACAAGATACAGCTAATAACTTAAGTCAGGCCCTTGCTTTAATTCCATTTGCTTTTCAAAGTATACACATTTCTCAGGTCTCCATCCTGTTGTCACATACATGTGTAAGCATATGCACACACACTGGGGTGTCCTTAAGATTTATGAGGCCCCATGCAGTACTATTAAACTGGTGCCCCTATGTGGGGGAAGGGCACAGTTTTTTGGAGATGCAATTTTATAATCAGGAACACACAGTACATTCAGAAACTGACTGTATATACCTGGGGGTTCCACATGCCTGTTCAATGGCTTCATTACCACTTTCATTGCTTGTTCATAGGTCCAATGTTCTGCTGATGGGTCTGGGCATGGTTTCAAGTTAACTAGGGCTATGTCTACACTGGGAAGATTTGGTGACAAAAGTACTGTCAACGTTCAAAAATCTGTAAAAGTGAAAACCGGTCCAACTAATTTTTCTGCCTCCTATTGTGGACATTTAATGGCCACAGCGCTAGCTCCCCAGTCAATAGATAGAGCAAAGCAATGTGGATAAGTATCCCATAGTGCAGTGCTGTGGGAAGGCAGACCTGATCCCAGCACTTGGTGGGATTCGTTCTACGTTGTCTTACAGCATTCTCACCTGCTGGGAGCAGCATGATAAGTATCTCTGTGAGCTCTCCGTGCTAGGGAATGTCAAAGCCATGCAGCAGTCTCGCCAGCCTTCCCCCTGCAGCAGCAGTCTGCCTGCTGCTGCAATTCTAGCAGGGCAGAACAGGAGCATTCCAACCATTTGCTCTTTCTGTTTGTTCCCCAAAGGGAGCAGCTCCCTCAGCTGTCAGACACTTCCCAGAGCTTTGAAAGGGGAATGGTACATGCTTGGAGGGCAGCAGAGATCACACAACATTCATTAGAAATCACAGAACACCGAGCAAAGCTACCAGAGCAGGAAATTCTCAGTTCTCTGGACAAAACAAACCACAGAGTCCACAATGGCTCTTTGTTGACAATAAGGGAGGGGAAAAGACAAAAGTCTCTGGTGGGGTGGAATTTTTTTTGTCACAAGAACTGGATGTTTTTCCCAACAAAGGTTGTATTGTAGTGTGTATGCTCTCAGGGTATGTCTACACTACAAAGTTAATTTGAACTAACAGACGTTAGTTTGAATTAACGTTGATATGCGCTACACAGGCAAACCGCTAGTTCGAACTTAATTCGTACTAGCAGAGCGCTTAATTCGAACTAGGTAAACCTCATTCTACGAGGACTAACACCTAGTTCGAATTAAGTAGTTCGAATTAAGGGCTGTGTAGCCACTTAATTCGAACTAATGGGAGGCTAGCGCTCCCCAGCTTTCCCTGATGGCCACTCTGGGCACCACCAGGGAAACTCGTCTGCCCCCCTCCCAGCCCCGGAGCCCTTAAAGAGGCACGATCTGGCTATGGTGCCTGTGCCAGGTGCAAGCCTGCCAGCACCCAGCCAGCAGACCCTGCACCTGGCACGGCACGAACCAGCTACCCGCTGACACCCAGCCCTCCGCCTCTTCCCGGGACCAGGCTGGCGGCTCCCGGGAGCCTGCCCAGGTCCAGTGCAGAGATCGTGGACCTCATCCACGACCTCCACACTAGGCACAGGAAAGTGGCCGTCTAGGGCAGGATAGCTGCCAGCCTGGCCACCCAGGAGCAGGTTGGCATGAAAATCAGGGTGGTCCAGTGAGACCCCCGACCCTGAGCTTAGAATGGCCGTACTGGGTCAGACCAAAGGTCCATCGAGCCCAGTAGCCTGTCGGCCGACAGCAGCCAACACTAGGGACCCTGGAGGGGATAGACCGAAACAATGACCAAGCCATTTGTCTCGTGCCATCCATCTCCAGCCTTCCACCAACAGAGGCCAGGGACACCATTTCTACCTCCTGGCTAATAGCACTCCATGGACCCAACCTCCATGACTTTATCTCACTTCTCTTTAAACTCTGTTCTAGTTCTAGCCTTCACAGCCTCCTGCAGCAAGGAGTTCCACAGGTTGACCATTTGCTTTGTGAAGAACAACTTTCTGTTATTAGTTTGAAGCCTGCTACCTATTCATTTCATTTGGTGTCCTCTAGTCCTTCTATTATGGGAACTAATGAAGAACTTTTCTTTATACATCCTCTCCACGCCACTCATGCTTTTATAGACCTCTGTCATATCCCCCCTCAGTCTCCTCTTTTCTAAGCTGAAAAGTCCCAGTCTCTTTAACCTCTCTTCATATGGGACCTGTTCCAATCCCCTGATCATTTTAGTTGCCCTCCCCTCTCCCAACCTCTCTTTTTCCCTCTTCCACCTCCTTTTCCCAGTCTCCCCAAGTTTTGTTCAATAAAGAGAGTTTCTATTTTTGAACACACGTGTCCTTTATTTTGTACGTCAGGAAGGGGGGCTAGGGAGGAGTAAGTGGAAGGAGGTGAGGGAGGAATGGGGTATGAGCCCCTGATGTGGAGGACTGGGGTGGCTCTGCGGGCTCCTCGGGGTGGAAGCTCTCCTGCAGCCCCCCCGATTGACCCCCCCCCCGGCTGGCAGCCTGCGGCAAGTGCAGCCGGGCTGATGGCCGAGTCCTGTGATATGCCAAGTGTGGGCATTCAGGGCACTCCAAGCCAGGACTGCTTTGCTGTCCCTCATCAAGTTAGACAAGCGAGCGGGGAACCCCTGAGAACTGTCTGTCCAGGGTGGGGGTCGGGTCCCTTTAAGCACAGCCCTCGGCTAGCCTGAGACAGCAGCTCCACGCTCTAAGTCCTAATCTGATGCCCTGCTGGCACTGCTTCTGGCCATCCTTAACCTCGGTTCAGGGTCCACTCAATGTGGACATGCTAGTTTGAATTAGCAAAATGCTAATTCGAACTAGTTTTTAGGTCTAGATTCACTAGTTCGAATTAGCTTAGTTCGAATTAACTAATTTGAATTAAGTTAGTTCGAATTAGTGCTGTAGTGTAGACATACCCTCACTATTTTGTCCTCAAAGGCAGATTTTGGCAACAAAACATGCCAGAGTAGATAAGACCGACTTCTTCTCAGAGTTAGACACACTGGCTACGTCTACACTGGCCCCTTTTCCGGAAGGGGCATGTAAATTTCACGAGTCGTCGTAGGGAAATCCGCGGGGGATTTAAATATCCCCCGCGGCATTTAAATAAAAATGTCCGCCGCTTTTATTCAAAGTAAGAATAAGAGCCTCCGGAAAAGGGCACTTTTTCCGGAGGATCGGGGCCAGTCTAGACGCTCTTTTCCGGCTTTTTTAAAAGCCGGAAAAAAGCGGCGGACATTTTTATTTAAATGCCGCGGGGGATATTTAAATCCCCCGCGGATTTCCCTACGACTCGTGAAATTTACATGCCCCTTCCGGAAAAGGGGCCAGTGTAGACGTAGCCACTGAGTTGCAGCAGTCACAGAACAGGGATAGGAAGAAGCAGGTGGGTGGACATTAAGACCCAATGGTGTTCCCGCTTTTCTGCATATGGGTAAGGATGGCTGTGCATACACACACAAAATAGATTACTGTCCAAAATTCACAGCATAATCCTAGATTTTTCTTTATTCAGAGTAACACATCCCACACAAATAGGGCTTCTTTCTTCCTCCCTATTTCTCATTTGCTTAAGACATTACCTTTTATACTGCTGAGTAAGCACTAAAGTGATCCAACTGATCGTCAGCCAGGGTGAGGCAAAAGAATAGTTCTTTCCCACCACACAGTTTTAAGATCAGACATAATGGGATGAACATACATACTACAGGTTTCACTAGAAAGGAAACAATTTGTTTCTAATGGACATAACATGCCTCCACCAGGAATAAGAGGCCAGATCAGTTTTTACAGTGATTTTTTTTTTAATGTCACAACTTTTAAAACTTTAGCAAAGTAACATATTGGGGGGGAAAGAACAAAATCTCCAGCAAGAATGAAACAAACCAACCTCATGCAGATCGCCATACAACATTAGCATGGCACCTGGTTTTAAAGAGCTTATTCTTAGGTAATCTGTGAAACCTGAAATGGGGTGAACGATGGGGGAAGGGGCAGAGGATACAGCTATGGGACATGGATACAAGATCCTAAAACCCAGGGAGAATGAGATTAAAAGCTGCATGAATTTTATGGGTTTGTTTACTATAAGTTTACTGTTCCTCCACTCTCTCCCCCCACACTAGCTTTCACTAGTGCATAATGGTTTGAAATAGGGCTAATGTGAAATACTGACAAGGAAACTTCAATATCTGGGAGGCTGATGTATGGTGCTTAGCTTTCACTAAAAATTACACCAATTTTCACCTAGCCCCCAATGAAATTGTGGACTCATTTCCAGAATCTTTTTGCTCTGTCTCTCAAGAATCACTTATGCCAGTGCATAGAGTACCAAAAAAAAAGACAAAAATACAATTATTCTGATCTGGTGGCATAACATTGCCATTTTGTGCTCACTGTGCACTGGTGTAAGTCACTATACAAGATGCAGGGTGACAGAGAATCAGGCCCAATAAGTTTTTGTGCCTGGGAGAAATAACTATGTGTGGGTGCTGCACCCAATACCCACCTTTTTTTCAAAGAAAGACCATTGTGCTGGTAACATCTAAAGGTTCTTTGAGAAAGGGAACTTGTCTGCTTCATTATTTGGAACATACTTGGCACATCTTGTGCTACTGCCCTGTAAATATCAACCAATATGAGTGGGTAAAGAACCCTCTGACTTTAGACAAACCACTTTTTCTTCAGATGGGACCCCACAATTGTAAAGAAACCAATTGAGAGGATGATTCTGACACACAACAGTTCCATGTTTTCTCAAAGATGGCCTCTTAACAGTGTTTTTGGACACCACAGAGTGGAGCTCATATACCAGTTCAGAGCAAGATAAGCATCTCACACTGCTGCCAATTTCAACCAGTCATTCAGATTCCACTTAATTCACAGAAATGGAAACCGGGACAATAATTCCCTGTCACAAGCAAGTGTAAATTCTGAGCCGCCAAAGAGTAACACGTGTACATGATTTATTAGGGGAAAAATTAGCTAGACTGGCCCTTTTTGCCTCAACTTTGAGTAGGGGTAAGGAAGAGCTCCAGTGCACCCGGGGAGGCCAGGAGCAGTAGTTCAGATGTTGGTTGGGGAAGGTGAGCCAGAGTGAGAGCATGGGGGGCAGACTAAGGATAGTGGCTTCAGTAGTATTACTGAGCATGCTCAGTATAAGCCAAGCAGCAAATTGGGGGGGACCAACACCATCTGTCTTTCCCACCTTCCCTCCTCCCCCCATCACCTCTTTCCAAGGGCTATTAAGGCACTGGAAAACACTAGGGGTTTTTGCAAGATAACTTAGCAGTTAGCTGGCAGGAGCACTGTATCTAATGCTTATATAAAAGAAAGAAAATTCAATAAGTATTAGAGCCACTCAGCTCTAACACTAATATAGTCTGACATCTTGTGGCAAATCACTTAAGGGACACTGGTAGCCTTAACATTTTAATATATATTCTTACTTTATTACTAACTCTGTGATGAGAGCGAGAGAGAGAGATAGAGAGACAGACTGTCAGGACTTCTGGGCTCTATCTCAGCTCTGGAAGTGGACTGGGGTCTAGTGAATTACAGCAAGGGGTATATACATTTAGGCTCTATTTTAAAGCATCAGAATGGCCATATTGTGTAAGATCAATGGTCCATCTAGTCCACCTGTCTTCCAAGAGTGGCCAATGTGCTTCAGAAGGCATGAACAGAACAGGTAATCATCAAATGATCCATGTTCTGTGTCACCCATTCCCAGCTTCTGGCAAACAGAAGCTATGGAAAACCATTCTGCCCATTTTGTCTAGTAGCCATTAATGGGCCTATCCTCCTTGAACTTAATCTTGTTATAATTTGTGCCTTTACACCAACTTTCTGTGAAGAAATAATTTGTTTTGTTTTAAAGGTGCTGCCTACACATTTCATTGGGTGAGCTTCTCTTGTTATTTATTCCTTCAATAACATTTCCTTACTCTATTTTTCCACACTGTTTATGATTTCCTAGATATCTAACAATCCCCCCACCCTTCAGTCATCTCTTTTCCAAGATGAAAAATCTCAGTCTTGTTACTGTCTCCTCATATGGAAGCTGTTCCTTACCTTTAATCATTTATGTTACCCTTTCTGTACCTTTTCCAAATCACATACTTTCCCAAATCCTCTCTCTCTCTCTCTCATATATATATATATATGTCTACACTACCACCCTAGTTTGAACTAGGGTGGTAATGTAGGCAACCGGAGTTACAAATGAAGCCCGGGATTTGAATTTCCCGGGCTTCATTTGCATCTTGCCGGGCACCGCCATTTTTAAATGTCCGCTAGTGCGGACTCCGTGCTGCGTGGCTACACGCGGCACGGACTAGGTAGTTCGGACTAGGCTTCCTATTCCGAACTACCGTTACTCCTCGTAAAAGGAGGAGTAAACCTCATCCCACGAGGAATAATGGGGCTGCCGACAAAGGGCTTTGATGTCGGCAGGGGAGCATCCAGACTAGCGTGCTGAGCCGACAAACAGCTGATCAGCTGTTTGTCGGCTCAGCGCGGCAGCCATGTAAATTTAAATGAAGCCGTGATCATTTAAATCGTGGCTTCATTTGCCTTTGCCTATCTGTCTAATCTACATAGCTCCATCGATGGAGCCATGTAGTCTAGACACAGTCTAAGTGCCATGTGCTCCCCCGTCCCGAGACCCTTATTGACCTGGGGGTAAGAGAGTGGAAGGTCCTTTGCAGGCCGGATCAACCAATCTGGTGGGCCGGATCCAGCCTGTGGAGGTCTTTTTGTCTGTCCCGGAGTTAGGGACTTGATCCATCCCCTAACATTAATTGAGGCAAGAACAGGTGCTAGGACAGTTAACTATGACAACACTGTACGGGCTGGATTCAGGCATGTATTTTGTAGGGATATTTGGTATTAACAAATGAAATATGTTTGCTAGAATTCATATTTTCTATTTAGACATAGTTGTAATTACAACATACAGCTGTTTGTGTTTCATGGTCAACCCCTGCTTTTAGCATAGTGAACAACATAAGGTTCAGTTGCAGTACAACAGTTTAGGGGCAGATTTTCAGAAATGCTGCTCTAACAAATGTAGGGGTGCCAAGAACACTGTGAAAAAAAATCAGAACCATCTTAATGTGTAACATTCTTCCTACACACAGCTGAAGATGCATCTTCCTGTTACTGTTTGCTAAGGCTGCCAATGTTTCCTAGACACACTGCTGAAGGTTATATTCTTGTCATTACCTAAGATGGCTTGTCCTTGAAAAGAATTTTTAGTGAGAAACCCCCAGCAAAAAGCTCAGAGTACTAGGGGAAGAGATGATAAAACTTGGTGGCTTTCTCTCTGAGTCAATATTCTTTTAAACAAAGGCCACATCATCATGTAACTTGTAACACGAACAGACAAAACTGAACCTGGGAACTCTGGAGTTTACTGCATGAGCTGCTGTATACACCTCGAGCTAAGGAGTGTGGGTTACATGTAGCCTTGGGCCTGTGTTAGAAGCAAGCAGCAGGAGTTCTTGGAAGCATTCTGGCTGCCTCAGACTGTCTCTTGTATTCTTTTCACAATAGTAGAGATAAGAATGGACTTTTTCAAATGCTTATTTTGGTGAGATTAAGCCCAGACACAGTGTGCAATTAATGCTGTCTATAGGAGATTTCTGAGGGTATGTCTACACTACAGCATTATTTCAAAATATGTTTTTTTGAAATAGTTAATTCAAAATAAGTTATTTCTAAATAACGCATCTACACACAAAATGCATTTCGAAATAGCATTTTGGCATTTCAAAATAGCGCGTCCACACTGAGTGGACGCTGAATCGCATTTAAGGCTGGCCGGAACCAGGTCCGGCAGAGCATCAGGTCAGGAGTTATTGTGTGTGGCTGCTGCCGGAGGCTATCTGAGGCCTGTGCTTAAAGGGACCCCCCTGGACAGCCGGTTCTCAGCTTTTCCTGCTTGCTTGCCTACCTCGATGAGGGACAGCAAAGCATTTTGTCTCTGTGTGCTTTGATTGCCCTCACTCGGGACACCACAGCACTCTGCAACATGGAGCCAGAGCTGCCCCTGGACACTCTGGTGCTCCTCTTGGACGCGTTGCTGAGAGCCTGGCTGCACTTTCTGCAGGCTGCCATCCGGGAGATCCATCAGGAGGCCCTGTAGGAGAGCTTCCACCCTGAGGAGCACTAACAGTCTCCCTGGTCTGCCCCACTGGGGGTTTGTGCCTCATTCCTCCCTCACGTCCTTCCACTTACTCTCCCCTCAACCCCGCTTCCTGATGTAAAATAAAATACATGTATTTTCATGAACACAAACTCTCTTTATTTAACAAAACTCGGGGGAGGGGCAGAAGAAACTCTGGTGAGACTGGGGAAAGAAGGCGGGATAGGGGAGAAGAGAGGGTGGGAGAGGGGAGGGGGAAAACCTGGGAGGAGGGAGCTGGAAGGGGGAAGCAAGGGGAAGAAGGGGAAGGGGAAGCTTAGGGCTCAGGGTTGGGGGTCTCACCGGACCAACTTGATTTTCATGTAAACCTGCTCCTGGGTTCGCATGTGGCCTTTGGTGTCCAGGCTAGCAGCTATCCTGCCATAGATAGCCGCGTTCCTCCATCTAGGGTGGAAATAATGGACATTGGGGGCATCCCCCCAAACCTGAATAAGGTCCATGATCTCCACCCTGGACCAGGAAGGTGCCTGCCTTCTCCCGGCCCTGGCAGGCTCCTGGGAGCTGGCAGACTGCTCCTCGGCAGTGGTAGAGGGCTGGCTGCCAGTGGCTTGCTGGCTCATATTTTGGGGCCACTGGGGGGGCAGTGACTGCTGGCTCTGGGCTGGCAGGCTTGGAGCTGGCACAGGCACTGTGGCCAGAGTCTACCCCTTTAAGGGCTCCAAGGAGGGGGGAGAGAGGAGTGTTCTTGGTTGAGGCTGGAGTAGCCACCAGGGCACCCTGGGAAGGCTGGTGGCCCCCTATTTCAATATAAGTGTCTACACAGCACTTATTTCGGAATAGCTATTTTGAATTTGGCGTTATTCCTCGTGGAATGAGGTTTACCAAATTTGAAATAAGCGCTCCGCTATTTCGAATTAATTTCTGGGTAGACGTTAGTAAAGTTGAAATAACAGCTGTTATTTTGAAATAACTTTGCTGTATAGACATACCCTATGTAATCTGATAGGTTACCAAAACACATTTGGTTTCAACTACAGCTTTTTAGATCACAACATACTAATGGCTCTGTGTCCTTAAAGGATGAACAATCATGCACCTAGGTAAATCACTGACTACATCACAGAGACATGTATAAATAAGGGTTGGGTTTGAAAGCTCCCCTCCTCCCTCCACAAATGGCTACATTTTGCATTCTGCCCTCCTTAGCCCTTGAATAGACAATGGCAATAGCTGCAGGTAATCACTTCAGTTCAATATGCTTTGCAATGCTCACTGGAGAAAATCTCTACACTTGAAAGAGACTGAACAGAG